>NC_036848.1:13499330-13502837 GCF_002910315.2 Salvelinus sp. IW2-2015
TTTTTTATTTATTTTTATTTATTTAACCTTTATTTAACCAGGAAGGGGCTTCATTGAGATTTAAAATCTCTTTTTCAAAGCGCGTCCTGGCCAAGATAGGCCAGCACAAGTCATTACAAAAAATTACAGACAGACATGAAAAATACAGCATAACAATATCAAAAACAGCAAATTAAAAACATTGACAGGTCAGGGAATCAGCCTCAAAATCCTTCATCAGTGATTTAAAAACACCAATCGCGGACAAGTTCTTCCAGCTTTAAAATTATTTTGTAAGGCGTTCCAAGACGATGGCGCAGAGTACATAAAAGACCTTTTACCAAATTCAGTTCGGATATTTGGAACAGTTAGCAGGATAAAGTCTAGTAACCTTGCGTTAGGGATGGAAAATGCCAGTGCGCCAGTTTTTACATGAAGAAATTGCAAACTAACATGTTTGATGCTAGCGCCYCCTTAACGCCAGCGGAAAATAAAGCCCCATGAGTAACGTTAGATCCTTTTCAATGTAACTATACACTTTTTAACTTATTAGTGTTAGCAAGCGCTATTATCACAGATAGAACAATGAGCCAGATATTTTACCTGATCTATAATTGTGAAGCATCCGGTTGGCGTTTCCACTCAATACCAAATATGGTAATGAGAGGAACCCCATTGGCCGGCAGTGGGAGAAGATGGAGCGAGATGGATTTTGACTGACATTATGCTAATTTTCTCATTGATGAAATATTTGATCTCAATGCAGTTTTCTGTTTCCAAAACTATAARCTGTTACGAACAGAGTGGACTAAGTTTTGTAGCTTTTACCCTTTGTCATAGTTTTACAAAATTGGGTTGTTTAGGAGTGCAAGGGCAAATTGAGTTATTGCACACATGCACTTCACAGAGTAGGCGTTCCCTAAAGGAAATATGCAAATACATGCTAGAACGCGCCAATAGGATCTCACTAGCTCGTGTTTGGCTCTGCCACCCTCCTTGCTTGTTCTGCCCATGACTCATTTGTTCCCATTGGAAACAACTAGCTGTGGTCTATCTTGGGTTAGTTATAAAAATCTTAGCAATTATTTCTAGCTGGATAACACAACAACTAGCTAGGTAGCTAGCTAGGCCCAGAGCCTGGTTTGCTACATTGCCTTCAAAAAGTATTCATACCCCTTCACTTATTCCACATTTTGTTGTGTTTCAGCCTGAATTCAAAATTGATTAAATATTTTTGTTTCTCACCCATCTACACGCCATACCCCATAATGAAAAAGTGAAAACATGTTTTTAGAAATGTTTGCAAATTTATTGAAAATGAAATACAGAAATATCTCATTTACATAAGTATACACACCACTGAATCAATACTTTAAAGAAGCACCTTTGTCAGCGATTACAGCTGTGAGTCTTTCTGGCTAAGTCTCTAAGGCTAGATTTTCAAGTAGATTGAAGTCAAAACTATAACTAGGCCACTCAAGAACATTCAACGTCATKCTGGTAAGCAACTCCAGTGTATATTTGGCCTTGTGTTTTAAATGACAAGTAAGTACCTCTCAAGATACACTTRATTTAAGTAGCTACATCCTGTTTAACACCTAGTAATTACATTGTACTTATGCAGATATTACATGTAATCTGTGGCGTACTTGTGGGTTTATGCTCTKACTTGGATGGCAAGGAGGTTCAGGTTGTCATAATGGGTAACCTGCACATTAATTATGAGTAAATGTTTTATGGATAACACCCATATGGTCACTCAGCTACGCATGCCTCTCCCTAATGTCAATATGCCTTATCCATTGCTGTTTTGGTTAGGGATTATTGTCTTATTTCACTGTAGAGCCTCCAGCCCTGCTCAATATGCCTCAGCTAYCCCTCTTGTCCCACCTCCCACARGTGTTGACCTCACCTGGTTTAATTGATGTCTCTAGYGACAATACCTCTCTCATCGTCACTCAATGCCTACGTTTACCTCAACTGTATTCACATCCTACCATACCTTTGTCTGTACATTATYCATTTAATCTATTCTACCGCTCCCAGAAACCTGCTCCCTTTACTCTCTGWTCCGAACGTACTAGACGACCAGTTCTTATAGCCGTTAGCCGTACCCTTATCCTACTCCTCCTCTGTTCCTCTGGTGATGTAGAGGTTAATCCAGGCCCTGCAGTGCCTTGCTCCACTCCCAATCCCCAGGCCCTCTCATTTGTTGACTTCTGTAACCGTAAAAGCCTTGGTTTCATGCATGTTAACATTAGAAGCCTCCTCCCTAAGTTTGTTTTATTCACTGATTTAGCACACTCTGCCAACCCGGATGTCCTAGCTGTGTCTGAATCCTGGCTTTGGAAGGCCATCAAAAATCCTGATATTTCCATCCCTAACTATAACATTTTCCGACAAGATAGAACTGCCAAAGGGGGCGGAGTTGCAATCTACTGCAGAGATAGCCTGCAGAGTTCTGTCTTACTATCCAGGTCTGTGCCCAAACAATTTGAGCTTCTACTTTTAAAAATCCACATTTCCAGAAACAAGTCTCTCACAAGTCTGTCACATGTTCACCTAGTTGCCGCTTGCTATAGACCATCTTCTGCCCCAGCTGTGCCCTGGACACCATATGTGAATTGATTGCCCCATCTATCATCAGAGCTCATGCTGTTAGGTGACCTAAACTGGGACATGTTTAACACCCCGGCCATCCTACAATCTAAGCTTGATGCCCTCAATCTCACACAAATTATCAATGACCCTAACCAGGTACAACCCCAAATCCGTAAACACAGGCACCCTCATAGATATCATCCTAACCAACCTGCCCCCAAATACACCTCTGCTCTCTTCAACCAGGATCTCAGCGATCACTGCCTCATTGCTTGTGTCCGTAATGGGTCTCCTGCGGACAAACGACCACCCCTCATCACTGTCAAACGCTCCCTAAAACACTTCAGGAGCAGGCCTTTCTAATCGACCTGGCCCGGGTATCCTGGAAGGATATTGACCTCATTCCGTCAGTAGAAGATGCCTGGTTATTCTTAAAAGTGCTTTCCTCACAATCTTAACTAAGCATGCCCCATTCAAAAAATGTAGAACCAGAAACAGATATAGCCCGTGGTTCACTCCAGACCTGACTGCCCTTGACCAGCACAAAAATCCTGTGGCGGACGGCATTAGCATCATATAGCCCCTGCGATATGCAACTTTTCATGAAAGTCAGGAACCAATATACACAGGCAGTTTAGAAAAGCTAAGGCTAGCTTTTTCAAACAAAGAATTTGCATCCTGCAGCACAAACTCAAAAAAGTTCTGGGACACTGTAAAGTCCATGGAGAATAAGAGCACCTCCTCAAAGCTGCCCACTGCACTGAGGATAGGAAACACTGTCACCCCGATAAATCCACAAATTTAGAATTTAAATAAGCGTTTTTCTAACGGCTGGCCATGCTTTCCACCGGGCCACCCCTACCCTGGTCAACAGCCCTGCACCCCCACAGCAACTTGCCCAAGCCTCTCCCCCATTTCTCCTTCACC
>NC_036848.1:13508042-13515542 GCF_002910315.2 Salvelinus sp. IW2-2015
ATGTTTTTTTCACTGTCACCCCAAAGCAAGCACAGATCAGTTTGCCGGCCTTTCCTCTCCAGTTCTCTGTTGCCAATGACTGGAATGAATTGCAAAAATCACTGAACTGGAGACCCAATTTTCCTCACCATATTTGAGCACCAGCTTGTCAAGCAGCTACAGATCAACTGCACGTGGACATAGCCCATCTGTAAATAGCCCATCCAACTACCTCATCCCCATACTGTTTTTTTTTTTTTTGGCTGCTTGCACCCCAGTATCTCTACTTGCACATTCTCTTCTGCATGCACATCTACCACTCCAGTGTTTAATTGATAAATTGTAATTATTTCGCCACTATGGCCTCTTTTTTGCTTTACCTCCCTTATCTTACCTCATCTGCACACACTGTATATACTTTTTTCTCTATTGTGTTATTGACTGTATGTTTGTTTATTCCATGTGTAACTGTGTTGTTGTTTMTGTCGCACTGCTTTGCTTTATCTTGGCCAGGTCGCAGTTGTAAATGAGAACTTGTTCTCAACTAGTCTACCTGGTTAAATAAAGGTGAAATATAAAATACATTTTAAAATATGGTAGACCCCAGTCAGTGAGGTTGATCTAAAGCTGATCTGTTTTTGTAAACTCAACCAAATGAACCCAGATGGTACACTTTTGGGCGGCAAGTGCTAGCAACAACATTGAGTGGAGATTTTAAAGAGTGTACATTCACAGGTAGGTAATTACCTAGAGGGTTTTCATTTGTATTTTTCGTAGCTGTTTACATACCAKCACAGTCAGAGGCTGGCACTAAAGATAGCATTGAATGAGCTGTATTCCGCCATAAGCAAACAAGAAACCGCTCACCCAGAGGCAGCACTCCTAGTAGCCGGGGACCTTAATGCTGGGAAACTTAAATCCGTTTTACCAAACTTCTATCAGCATGTTAAATGTGCAACCAGGAACATATTCCAGTCTGTGCTAGACAGGACAGTGACCCAAAACACACCTCCAGGCTGTGTAAGGGCTATTTGACCAAGGAGAGTGATGGACTGCTGCATCATATGACCTGGCCTCCACAATCCCCTGACTTCAACCCAGTTGAGATGGTTTAGGATGAGTTGGACCTCAGAGTGAAGGAAAAGCAACCAACAAGTGCTCAYCATGTGGGAACGCCTTCAAGACGGTTGGAAAAGCATTCCTCATGAAGCTGGTTGGGAGAATGCCAAGAGTGTGCAAAGCTGTCATCAAGGCAAAGGGTGGCTACATTGAAGAATCTCAAATATAACATATATTTTGATTTGTTTAACACTTTTTTGGTTACTACATGATTTCAAGTGTTATTTTATAGTTTTCATGTCTTCACTGTTACTCTACAATGTAGAAAATAGTACAAATAAAGACAAATCCTTGAATGATTAGGTGTGTCGATAGCTTTTGACTGGTATTCGTAGATACAGGTATATATAATAATATATACAACTGCTCAAAAAAATAAAGGGAACACTTAAACGAAACAATGTACTCCAAGTAATCAACTTCTGTGAAATCAATGTCCACTTAGGAAGCAACACTGATTGACAATAATTTCACATGTGTTTGTGCAATGGAATAGACAAAAGGGGAAATTAAAGGCAATTCATTTGCACAAAAGCATGTGAAATTTATTGTCAATCAGTGTTGTTTCTAAGTGGACAGTTTGATTTCACAGAAGTGTGATTGACTTGGAGTTACATTGTGTTGTTTAAGTGTTCCTTTATTTTTTTGAGCAGTGTATATTATATATTTTTTTCAATTCAGATTTTTCAGTGGTTGCAGCACCTCAGATCATTGTTTAGTTTCTTTGACATTCAGAGAAGAGTTGCAGCAGTTAAGCTTACAGTTTCTGTGTTGTAAGGCTATTCTGTCTGGATTGAAATGTAGGCTTAACTTTTGAAAGTATCATGCTCAGATTCTAATGAAGTCTCAGATTTAATAATTTACAAACAGGAAGAGTTTCATTGCAAACAAGACACTGATTTGGCATTGGATAAATGTGATAAGATGAACAGGTAGGCATATCTCTCTTGTCCATTTTAGTCTGCCATTTTGGTCATTTTGTGTGGTATTAAAAGGTTTGTTAAAATGTAAATTTTGTTGAATTGCATGACATTTTTATGAAGGCATTTTTCTGCAAATACGAGGATAGATTCAATGCAATACTTTTACTCTAAAGGAGATCTCTCCATCCTACTTCTTGCCCACAGTGGTCTGCGCAACTCAACTTCTGGCTCGCAGCCTGTGCGTCATCAATGTATTTAGTTTGCCATGTAATGCTTACAGGTCAGAAACAGTTTCGAAAACTGCGTATCTAAGGCTCTGGTCTGTCCAAGAAGTGAGGGTAAACGGTAGACCTTCTGCTGTCCACTTAAACGGGAGGGTCACTTGTTTTTATTCAAGCGTGGGAGGGTAAGGTCAAATGTATTTTGTTGAAGGGAGGCCATTATTTCATTTCAGAGAGGTTCGATTTTCTCCATGTAACCTTATTATAAATAATTCCCTCTCCAACCACTCATATGTTATAGATCTGGTGTCCGACGGTAAAGTCGATGACGTGCGGTGCTGCTCGTGGCATACTCACAGATATTCCTCTTTATCCCTAAATCTCCCTTTCTTATTCTTTTGTTTCTCTCTCCTCCAACATGAAACTGTTGGCTTGCATAACCAAGGAATTTCTCCACAAACTGTCAGAAACCGTCTCAGGGAAGCTCATCTGCGTGCTCGTCCTCACCGGGTCTTGACTGCAGTTCGGCATCGTAACGACTTCAGTGGGCAAATGCTCACATTTGATGTCCACTGGCATGCTGGAGAAGTGTGCTCTTCATAGATGGAATCCTGTTTAACTGTACGGGCAGATGCAGACAGCATGTATGGCGTTGTGTGGGAAACGGTTTGCTGATGTCAAGTTGTGTACAGATTGCCCTATGGTGGCAGCATAAGCTATGGACAATGAACCAATTGACTTTTATCGATGGAATTTGATGCACAGAGATCCGGGTGATGAGATCCTGGGCCATTTGTCGTGCCATTCATCGCGCATCACTCATGTTTAGCATGATAATGAATGGCCGATGTCGAAGGATCTGTACACAGTTCCTGGAAGCTGAAAATGTCCAGTTCTTCATGGCCTGCATAATACCAGACATGTCACATTGAGCATGTTTGGGATGCTCTGGATCAACCTGTATGACAGCTTGTTCCAGTTCCGCAATATCCGCAACTTCGTACATCCAATGAAGAGGAGTGGGACAACATTCACAGGCAATCAACAGCTGATCAACTTATGCGATGGAGATTTGTCGCACTGCACGAGGCAATTCTTCTTCTACTTCTGTGGATTTTATATGCGTTGGCACCATACTTTAAGGTGCATTACAGTCACCAATGGACTGGAGTGTGGACAGAGACAGGGAAGGTTAATCCTACCAATAATTTTGTCTCCTAAGGAAACTATGTAAATAATACTACATCCCTGAAGATTTCTCCAGAGTTATTTAATCCTGGCTCGTACCCCATTCTCTCAAATTTAATAACAATCGCTACCTTTTCTCACATTTTCTGGCACTGAATAAAGTTCCACTGTCTCCATGTACAGTCTCAGCTTGTGTCTACAATTTCCTCCTTCTTTCTCGGCTGAGGGTCCCTGCGTACTTTTCTGGATCTTATACATTTACATGTATGTAATGTAATCTATATGTACTCTCCCTGTTACAACATGAGCAATGGTAGTACAGATTTGACTCTTTTCTGATCCACCTATTTTTTTAAAGGCAAGTATCTGAAACATGCATTCTGACCATATGTAACCTAGATAAAAATAATAAATTTTTTTTATTTTTTTTATTTTTTATACATAGATTAGGGCTAATGATATATTTCAATGACTGATTTCCTTATTTGAATGTAACTCAGAAAATCTTTGTAATTGTTGCGTGTTGCGTTTATATTTTTGTTCAGTTAGTTTCAGTATAGTTTTTGTTTTTCTAACGGTTTATTCATTATTTTATTTAGTTTATTGAATCGTTTTTCTAAATTACATAGTTTTAGATTTAGTTTCACTTTAATTTACTGTAATGCTGACTCAAGTATGCTTGGTTTCCTCAGAGTTCATTGAAATGCAGTAGCACAGCTGTAGAATCTAGACAGAAGCCCTGGATTTCTGAGCTCAAATTATGTAGTTAATAGCATATATTTAGTACATTGATGAGGTGCTTGAAAAACATCCCTGCCTCTACCCCTACACGTGTTCATTCTAATTTGACAGACCTGACAATGCTTTCTCTGCAGTTGTAGGCTACTGCGTTTGAGTGCTCCCTCCGAATAGGCATACCCCTCCCCCTTGCTACTTTAGGAACTTGCACCATTCATTCTGATTCATTAACATTCCTGGACAGATTTCCACAAAGAACGGAGTGGGCGACAGAACAACAGGCACAGAAAAAAGGTAACGAAATATAGTGGACTGGACTAGAACAAGTTGATGAACAGAAATCACCGGCTGTTACGGTGTTGCAATAGAAATGCACACATTCTATGATCTAAAGGTATGGTGCATCTCATGCCTCCAGCTTTTTCTAGCCTACTGCATTTTAATGTGTTGACTAATAGATCTATCTATTTCAACTAAATGTTGAATTCAACACATTCAGTCTGTATCAGTATTGAACTGAGATAGTTATCTGTTGTTTTTAAACTTGGTCAATTGAGGAGAACATGTGAAATGTGCTGTGTAGACTGGTTTGTGATGCAGTAGGTCACATTCTAATAGCACATTAAAAAAACTTTTAAATCACATTACTCATTGCAGGGTTCACCACAGAAATAGCTAAATAGTAGGCTAAGTGATTTCTGTCACTTATTTTGTATGGCATTTTATTACCGTTTTTATGTCATCATGAGTGGGTTTAATTGAGTATTTTTAAAGCATTCCAAATGTTAAATATCCAGGACAGTCAAGGCACATTTCATTTGATTTCAAGTGCTCATATTTAAAAGGGCAACAATCAGGTTTAGATCCAACATCGTGGCTTGAGGAAGTCATTACTGAATATGATGAGAACTCTCAAAACATGACATCTATTGTCATGACCAGGATCTTATGGATCATGACCACATTATAAATGTTGAAGTGAAAGGACAACCATGATTCAATTGCAACAGTCCTTTGTAGACAGGTAGTTGATGAAACATGTTGGAATCTTGGCTCAAATAAAATAATCTTCCCCTTATCTGTTCTGATCAGTAAGCCTCCCTTATTTCCGTGTCTGCTTGTTTACCATGCTTACCTGTGCACYAAACAATGAATGTTTACTATGTAACTGCCAAGTCCCAGTGCTTGATGTGTGGCAAGGTGTACATCATGCTTTCTCACACTGGTAACACTGCTGACAACATAACTTAATATTGTTAGGAGTAAATGTAAATGAGATGTTTCTTCTAACAAATATGGATATTGTTTTAGGACCACACACGTTTAAAGGAATGTTTTTGATGCTGTTGCCATCTTCCTGTTCATTGTCGGATGTTTTGTATTCTATGTTTTTATGTATTCTTATTGTAATGGGGTAATTTAACATCACTAAAGTTCGCATTTAGTTTAGACTGATCWACACAATGTTTAGCATATTCAGATTTTCTCTAATAAACATAAAGTGTTCTATTTGTAACACTCAATGGCTGTGTTTAGACAGGCAGACGAATTCTGATCTTTTTTCCCACTAATTTGTCTTTTGACCAATCACATCTGATCTTTTTCAGAGCTGATCTGATTGTTCAAAATACTAATTAGTGAAAAAAGATCCGAATTGGACGGCCGGTGTAAACACAGCTAAGGTGTGAGTTGATGGTCACTCGACTTGAAGCTGAATGTTATGGATTATTCTCATATCTGTTGATAGTGATTGATGCCAGGACACATGGATTATTCACTGTTGTGTTGTATTGATGACATTCTGTGAACACTGTGATTCTGTAGCAGCTGACAACGTCTCTTTTTCAAGAGAGCCCTGGGCAAGAGGTTGTTGATTTAAGGGAGTTCCCCCCACCATCCTGAAATTCAATTCTGTACATACATTTTTAGTCTCTTCAGTTGTAACCTAGTCATCTTACATTTCACAATGGCAAGGCATCTGGTTTCATGCGGTAAAATCTATTCAGATTTCTTGGAGTTTCACTTATTGCCGACCTGCTCAGACATGCTCCTGTGTGATCATAAGGTTCACATGACTTTGACCGGAGGGCTTTCCACAGCACAGAATACCTTCACACTGCATGTGCCCCTCTCTATAATGGCTAACTTCATGGATTAACAGCTCATGCTTTACATTTTTTTTGTTGATCAATAGATGGTCTAATGTCAATTTGCTTTACAATGTTGTAGAACGATTTAGAAATTCACTGCCTCAGGTAAAATAGCTACGAGTCTGTAACTTGAAATGTGTATTTCACCATTWTGTTGTTCTTTGGGAACAGGGCACCCCGCCCTAGTTTCTTATCAACACCCCAGTAAAGAGAATAACAGCATGGATCTGCCTCATCCTGTTCAACCTTTTAACCGTCTTTATAACGTAACATTTTAATATTGTGAAGCTTTATGTCTTGGTTTGGTAAGACCAGGATGCCAGTCCCCCATACTAAACCCCCGGTTGAAGTCTCCCCACTGCAACCCTCTAGTGGCAATGAACCCCCTCCTCCTCCTTCCTCTCCGTCACTGCTCCCACCCTGTGTATGGATGTGCCTGTCACTGTCAGTTCTCCCATATTGTATTGGAACGGAGGGTCTTATGGCGTGACTTCACTCTGAGGCCTCTTACAGAACCCCACAGGGTCGGCCATTGTCAGCTCTGTCAGCAGCCAGCCAGGCCGGCCCCCAACATAGAAGCTCTATTCAGGAATGTATTGAACAGGGATGGCCCTAATACTCACAGATATTCCCTCTTTATCGCTCACTCTCCCGTCCTTACTCTTTTCGTCTCTCTCTCTCCTCCTACACTATGTAGGTTTAGGGTGGTGAGTCAGCCCTCAGCAGAGCGGAACCCCTCTCCTCACATACAGAGCACAGAGCTGCCAGACAAGGTGTTCTCCAAGAGTGTTGCCCACCCCCACACACCCCACCGCTCTATCCAGACCCTCTAGGACAGACAGGATCCACACTCCTCTGGACAGGACCTCATTTTTGTTTACTGTGAATGAAGCGATAAGGGGATGATGTCAGAGGACAGCTGTTGCCGAATATGCTGCAGGGGGGTGTATAGCTGCTACTGGAGGCACCCCAGTGAGAGGAATCAAAAAGTGAGTACCGTATGCCTAGAATTGTATTGTGTGTAGAATATACTGTAACTATAGGACACTCATTAAGACAATTACGATTTTTGGCACCAACTTCTCACTATCCTCACCTTTCGTTTATGTACATTTGACATTTACATTTTAGTAATTTAGCAGATACTCTTATCCAGAGCGACCTATAATCAGTGTATTACTA
>NC_036848.1:13520542-13525054 GCF_002910315.2 Salvelinus sp. IW2-2015
ACCACAGCACAAACCTCACCTGGGAGGAGCTACAGGAATTAAACGCTGGTGATTGGTTCCTGAATGTAAGGGTGATATCCAATTTCTCCAGCCTCCCTTGTATGTTGTAGTGGGGTGGCAGGTAGCCTCGAGGTTAAAGCATTGGGCCAGTAACCGAGAGGTCGCTGGTTTGAATACCGGAGCCTACAGGATGAGAAATATGCCGCTGTGCCCTTGAGCAAGGCAGTTACACTAATTGCTCCAGGGGTGCTGTACAATGGTGACCCTGGCTGTGACCCCAATCCCTGCAGATGTCTCAGGGGGGAGTTGGGATATTAAAGAAACACATTTCTATTACACAGTATAAGCACCCCCCAAATGATTATTAGTTGGAAATCATTTCAGTTTAGTTGAACTATACCAACTCATTGACTACGGGCGTCAGGTAGCCTAGTGGTTAGAGCGTTGGGCCAGTAACCAAAAGGTTGCTCGATCAAATCCCCGAGCTGACAAGGTAAAAATCTGTTGTTCTGCCCCTGAACAAGGCAGTTAACCCACTGTTCCTAGGCTGTCATTGTAAATAAGAATTTGTTCTTAACTGACTTGCCTAGTTAAATAAAGGTTAAATTAAAAAAGAATTGACATAATGACAAAAATACTATGGATATCTCCCTTTCAGACAGATCCATTCTGTTCAGTGTCCCAGCTCTCAGAACAGGAGAAGAGGACAGCTAGGAACCAGAGTGTTCCCTCCCTTCTGCAGCTGCTTGACCTGGCCAAGACTCATAACACCTCTGTCATCTTTGACTTGAAGAATGACGACAACAATGACACTAATGACATTGTGAAAACCATCCTCAACTCTGGCATCCCCCACGACAAGGTTAGGGGAATCAGTGTCACTACTTCACCAGTTCTGTGTAGTTCTACTCTTATTACAGCTGTTTGACAGTGTGTTTTCTCTCTTTAGATCCTCTGGCTTCCCCCCACAGATAGGGAGGATGTGAAGAAGGTCGCACCAGGGTTCAAACAGGTTTACGACAATGTGTCTGCTATGAACATTGACGGAGCAGATCATCTAAATGTCAAGTACAGTGCGTTGAGCGCCGCAGAGATCGGGTGAGTAGCCTACCTCAAAGCGCCCACGCTTTTCTCAGAGCTGTGGCCAAATAAACCTTCATTCCAAAACCACATTCTACCTGTCTGCGCTGACAGCTGCAGGTGTACTGGCTTCATAATTACAAGTGTTTATGTTGGCGTGCTGAGACAAGGAAATGGCACTATCTTAGACTGAGACACACACAATGCCTTGGGGGGGAATGAGATTCAAATCATGTTTTCGCACAGGTGGATTTTTAATGGCTGAGAGCCCAGTAGTGAAAGTTCCTCATAGGACGATAGTTTCTGTTGATTTAGTGAAATTAATGGGAAAGTGTTGTCTGAACAAGCATGATGTTTCCTTTAATAGTATGACATCTTACAGTATGATTAACCACTCCTGTCTGTTTTCTTTAACAGGTGTCATGTTTGCTGAAGTAACTCTGTCTACGCTGAACTCCTACTACTGATTATATGTTGGTAATCTGAGCCAGCTCTTTCACCTAATCTTTTAATTCGCTACTGAATTTGTGTTTGTGTGTGTTTGTGTGAGACAGGGAGCTTCGGAAAAGGAACGTGTCGGTGAACCTGTGGGTGGTGAATGAACCATGGCTCTTCTCTTTAATGTGGTGCTCGGGGGCCAGCTCTGTGACCACCAACGCCTGCTCCGTCCTACAGGACAAGAACCAGCCTGACTGGACAATGGTGAGGGACTCGCATCAAACCCCATCTTCTTCACTCTCCCATAGTCACTGTCACGTTCTGACCTTAGTTCCTTTTTTATGMCTTTATTTTAGTTTGGTCAGTGAGTTGGGGTGGGCATTCTATGTTGTTTTTCTATGTTTTGTTCTATTGTTATGTGTTTGGCCTAGTATGGTTCTCAATCAGAGGCAGGTGTCAGTCGTTGTCTCTGATTGGGAGCCATATTTAGGTAGCCTGTTTTCCTTTGTGTTTTGTGGGTGGTTGTTTCCTGTGTCTGTACCATACGGGACTGTTTCGATTTTCGTTTGGTTTCATTTCACTTTGTTATTTTGTATTTTGTAGTGTTCAGTTTTATTATATTAAAATGGACACTTACCACGCTGCACATTGGTCGATATTCTCACTCCTCGTCAGAAGAAGAGGAAAGTTGTTAAAGAACCACCCACAAAAAAGGACCAAGCAGCGTGGTATTGGGCAGCAGCAGAAATCTCTGGACTCATGGACATGGGAGAGATTCTGGACGGAGAAGGACCCTGGGCACAGGCTGGGGAATATCGCGTCCCAAGGCAGAGCTGGAGGCAGCGAAAGCTGAGCGGCGGTGGTATGAGGAGGCAGCACGGCAGCGCGGTTGGGACGAGAGGCAGCCCCAAAAATGTATTGGGGGGGGCAAACGGGGGGTGTGGCTAAGTCAGGTAGGAGACTGAGCCAACTCCCTGTGCTTACCGTGGAGAGAGAGTGACTGGGCAGGCACCGTGTTTATGCGGTGAAACGCACGGTGTCCCCAGTGTGCATACGTAGCCCGGTGCGCTATATTGCAGTCCTGTATCGGTCGGGCTAGAGTGGGCATCGAGCCAGGGAGTAATGAAGCCGGTTCAGCGCATCTGGTCTCCAGTGCGTTCCTCGGTCCGTGTTATATGGCACCAGCCCTACGCACTGTGTATCCGTGGGTCTGCACAGCCCAGTGCGTCCTGTGCCTGCGCCCCGCAAGTGCCGGGCTAAAAATCAACATCCAGCCAGGACGGGTTGTTCAGGCCCTAGTTCGAGACCTCCAGTGGGCCTCCACGGACCGGTCTATCCTGTGCCTCCTCAAGGACCAGGCCTCCAGTAGATCTCTCCAGCCTGGTGAGTACTGTGCCTGTTCTAAGAACCAAGTCTCCTGTGTGCTCCTCCAGTCCGGATGCTCCAGAGCCTCTCCAGTCCGGAACCTCGTCCCTAGACAGCCGCCCGTCTGTCCTGAGCGCCAGAGCCGCCTCGTTCTGTCTGGAGCCGCAGAGCGCCCGTCTGTCCTGAGCCGCTGAGCGCCCGTCTGTCCTGAGCCGCCTGAGCCGCCGTCTGTCCTGAGCTGCCTGAGCGCCGTCTCGTCCTGAGTCGCCACGGGAGTCGCGCGTCTGTCCTGAGCCGCTGTCTGTCCTGAGCCGCCTGAGTCTCCCTCCAGTCCGGATTCGTCAGAGTCTCCCTCCAGTCCGGGATCCGCAGAGTCTCCCTCCAGTCCGGATCCCCAGAGTCTCCCTCCAGTCTCCAGAGTCCAGCCAGGGCCGTCAGTCCAGAGGCGCCCGTCAGTCCAGAGGCGCCCTCTACTAGGGTCTCCAATCCGGGGTCGGTGGCGAGGGTCGCCGCTCCTAAGGTGTCACAGAAGTGGGCGAGCTATGGTGGAGTGGGGTCCTCGTCCGCTCCAGAGCCGCCACCGCGGTAAATGCCCACCCAGACCCTCCCCTATAGGTTCAGATTTTGCGGCCGGAGTCCGCACCTTTGGGGGGGGGGGGGGGGGGTACTACTGTCACGTTCTGACCTTAGTTCCTTTTTTATGTCTTTATTTTAGTTTGGTCAGAGCGTGAGTTGGGGTGGGCATTCTATGTTGTTTTTCTATGTTTTGTTCTATTTCTATGTGTTTGGCCTAGTATGGTTCTCAATCAGAGGCAGGTGTCAGTCGTTGTCTCTGATTGGGAGCCATATTTAGGTAGCCTGTTTTCTTTGTGTTTTTGGTGGGTGGTTGTTTTCCTGTGTAGGCAAATTGACATATATTGAGTCAATTGGAGTGTACCTGTGGATGTATTTCAGGCCTACTTCCAACTCACTGCCTCTTTGCTTGACATTATGGGAAAATCCAAATAAATCAGCCAAGATTTAGCCTCCACAAATCTGGTTCATCCTTGGGGCATTCAAACGCCTGAAGGTACCACGTTCATCTGTACAAACAATAGTCGCAAGTATAAACACCATCGGACCACGCAGCCATCATACGCTCAGGAAGGAGACACATTCTGTCTCCTAGAGATATCCACAGTAAAACGTGTCCTTGTTGACATACCTGAAGGCCGCTCAGCAAGGAAGAAGCACTGCTCCAAAACCACCATAAAAAGGCCAGACTACGGTTTGCAACTGCACATGGGGACAAAGATCGTACTCTTTGGAGAATGTCTCTGGTCTGATGAAACACAAATAGAACTGTTTGGCCATAATGACCATCGTTATGTTTGGAGGAAAAAGGGGGAAGCTTGCAAGCAGAAGAACACCATCCCAACCGTGAAGCAGGGGGGTGGCAGCATCATGTTGTGGTGGTGCTTTGCTGCAGGAGGGACTGGGGCACTTCACAAAATAGATGGCATCATGAGGGAGGAAATTATGTGGATATATTGAAGCAACATCTCAAGACATCAGTCAGGAAGTTAAAGCTGGTCGTAAATTGGGTCTTCCAATGGACAATGACCCAAGCATACTTCAAAGTCGTGGCAA
>NC_036848.1:13525079-13540079 GCF_002910315.2 Salvelinus sp. IW2-2015
GATCAAATCCCCGAGCTGACAAGGTAAAAATCTGTTGTTCTGCCCCTGAACAAGGCAGTTAACCCACTGTTCCTAGGCTGTCATTGTAAATAAGAATTTGTTCTTAACTGACTTGCCTAGTTAAATAAAGGTTAAATTAAAAAAGAATTGACATAATGACAAAAATACTATGGATATCTCCCTTTCAGACAGATCCATTCTGTTCAGTGTCCCAGCTCTCAGAACAGGAGAAGAGGACAGCTAGGAACCAGAGTGTTCCCTCCCTTCTGCAGCTGCTTGACCTGGCCAAGACTCATAACACCTCTGTCATCTTTGACTTGAAGAATGACGACAACAATGACACTAATGACATTGTGAAAACCATCCTCAACTCTGGCATCCCCCACGACAAGGTTAGGGGAATCAGTGTCACTACTTCACCAGTTCTGTGTAGTTCTACTCTTATTACAGCTGTTTGACAGTGTGTTTTCTCTCTTTAGATCCTCTGGCTTCCCCCCACAGATAGGGAGGATGTGAAGAAGGTCGCACCAGGGTTCAAACAGGTTTACGACAATGTGTCTGCTATGAACATTGACGGAGCAGATCATCTAAATGTCAAGTACAGTGCGTTGAGCGCCGCAGAGATCGGGTGAGTAGCCTACCTCAAAGCGCCCACGCTTTTCTCAGAGCTGTGGCCAAATAAACCTTCATTCCAAAACCACATTCTACCTGTCTGCGCTGACAGCTGCAGGTGTACTGGCTTCATAATTACAAGTGTTTATGTTGGCGTGCTGAGACAAGGAAATGGCACTATCTTAGACTGAGACACACACAATGCCTTGGGGGGGAATGAGATTCAAATCATGTTTTCGCACAGGTGGATTTTTAATGGCTGAGAGCCCAGTAGTGAAAGTTCCTCATAGGACGATAGTTTCTGTTGATTTAGTGAAATTAATGGGAAAGTGTTGTCTGAACAAGCATGATGTTTCCTTTAATAGTATGACATCTTACAGTATGATTAACCACTCCTGTCTGTTTTCTTTAACAGGTGTCATGTTTGCTGAAGTAACTCTGTCTACGCTGAACTCCTACTACTGATTATATGTTGGTAATCTGAGCCAGCTCTTTCACCTAATCTTTTAATTCGCTACTGAATTTGTGTTTGTGTGTGTTTGTGTGAGACAGGGAGCTTCGGAAAAGGAACGTGTCGGTGAACCTGTGGGTGGTGAATGAACCATGGCTCTTCTCTTTAATGTGGTGCTCGGGGGCCAGCTCTGTGACCACCAACGCCTGCTCCGTCCTACAGGACAAGAACCAGCCTGACTGGACAATGGTGAGGGACTCGCATCAAACCCCATCTTCTTCACTCTCCCATAGTCACTGTCACGTTCTGACCTTAGTTCCTTTTTTATGMCTTTATTTTAGTTTGGTCAGTGAGTTGGGGTGGGCATTCTATGTTGTTTTTCTATGTTTTGTTCTATTTCTATGTGTTTGGCCTAGTATGGTTCTCAATCAGAGGCAGGTGTCAGTCGTTGTCTCTGATTGGGAGCCATATTTAGGTAGCCTGTTTTCCTTTGTGTTTTGTGGGTGGTTGTTTCCTGTGTAGGCAAATTGACATAATTTGAGTCAATTGGAGGTGTACCTGTGGATGTATTTCAAGGCCTACCTTCCAACTCACTGCCTCTTTGCTTGACATTATGGGAAAATCCAAATAAATCAGCCAAGATTTAGACCTCCACAAATCTGGTTCATCCTTGGGAGCAATTTCCAAACGCCTGAAGGTACCACGTTCATCTGTACAAACAATAGTACGCAAGTATAAACACCATCGGACCACGCAGCCATCATACCGCTCAGGAAGGAGACACATTCTGTCTCCTAGAGATATCCACAGTAAAACGTGTCCTATGTTGACATAACCTGAAAGGCCGCTCAGCAAGGAAGAAGCCACTGCTCCAAAACCACCATAAAAAAGGCAGACTACGGTTTGCAACTGCACATGGGGACAAAGATCGTACTCTTTGGAGAAATGTCCTCTGGTCTGATGAAACAAAAATAGAACTGTTTGGCCATAATGACCATCGTTATGTTTGGAGGAAAAAGGGGGAAGCTTGCAAGCAGAAGAACACCATCCCAACCGTGAAGCACGGGGGTGGCAGCATCATGTTGTGGGGGTGCTTTGCTGCAGGAGGGACTGGGGCACTTCACAAAATAGATGGCATCATGAGGGAGGAAATTATGTGGATATATTGAAGCAACATCTCAAGACATCAGTCAGGAAGTTAAAGCTTGGTCGCAAATGGGTCTTCCAAATGGACAATGACCCCAAGCATACTTCCAAAGTCGTGGCAAAATGGCTCAAGGACAACAAACTCAAAGTATTGGAGTAGCCATCACAAAGCCCTGACCTCAATCCTATAGAAAATTTGTGGGCAGAACTGAAAAATTGTGTGCGAGCAAGGAGGCCTACAAACCTGATTCAGTTACACCAACTGTCAGGAAGAATGGGCCAAAATTCACCCAACTTATTGTGGGAAGCTTGTGGAAGGCTACCCGAAACGTTTGACCCTAGTTAAACAATTTAAAGGTAATGCTACCAAATACTAATTCAGTGTATGTAAACTTCTCACCCACTGGGAATGTGATGAAATAAATAAAAGCTGAAATGTATATGTAAACTTCCGACTTCAACTGTATCATGGTATCCATGTGTAGCATTGAACTTGACATTTTCTTACATGTCTTTCATCTTGTGCACCATCTATGGGTCGTATAAATGTACCTATTCAGTTTGCTGGTACTTATTATATGTGTGTCTGTGTGTGTTTCAGGGACCTAGTACATACAGATGTATATGGATCACAGTGGACCTGGGGTCATTGCTCATAATGTTCGCACTCTTCATCTTAAAGAGGTGAGTAGCACACTAGTATTGTTTGTAAAAGACAATGGAAACAGTCTGGAATTTTAGGAGTTTATTTGTTCCCTTTAGTTTTCTGCTTTGAAAAAGCTGCTGTCTCAGTCATGCTTAAAGATGGGTTTTGCTAGTAGACATTGATGATCAATATAATCAATATGAAATAATTACAATTGATTTCCCTTTTTAGCAATGTTTACAGTAATTCTGTACGGTACTAACTACTAAGATAATTGCTATCTACAATGCCTTCAGAAAGTATTCATAGCCCTTGATTTATTCCACATTTTGTTGTGTTACAGCCTGAATTTGATTAAATATATATTTTTATCATCCATCTACACACAATACCCCATAATGACAAAACATGTTTTTTTTTTCATGTTTGCACATTTATAGAAACTGAAATACAGAAATATCTAATTTACATAAGTATTCACACCCCTGAGTCAATACTTTGTAGAAGCACCTTTGGCAGTGATTACAGCTGTGAGTCTTTCTAGGTAAGCTTTCCACACCTGGATTGTGCAACATTTGCCCATTATTCCTTTCAAATTTCTTCAAGCTCTGTCAAATTGGTTGTTGATCATTGCTAGACAACAATTTTCAGGTCTTGCCAGTAGATTTAAGTCAAAACTTTAACTCGGCCAAAATTAACTTTGTTCTTGGTAAGCAACTCCAGTGTAGATGTGTCCTTGTGTTTTAGGTTATTGTTATGCTGAATGGTGAATTCATCTCCCAGTGTATGGTGTAAAGCAGACTGAACCAGGTTTTCCTGTAGGATTTTGCCTGTACTTAGCTCCATTCAGTWGATTTTTTTATCCTGAAACTCCTCAGTACTTAAAGATTACAAGCATACCCATAACATGATGCAGCCACCACTATGCTTGAAAATATGTAGAGTGGTAATCAATAATATGTTGTATTGGATTTGCCCCAAACATAACACTTTGTATTCAGGACAAAATGTGAATTGCTTTGACACATTTTTGCAGTATTACTTTAGTGCCTTGTTGCAAACAGGATGCATGTTTTGGAATATTTTTTATTATGTACAGGCTTCCTTCTTTTCACTCTGCCAATTAGGTTAGTATGTGGAGTAACTACAATGTTGTTGATCCATCCTCAATTTTCTCCTATCACTGTTTTAAAGTCACCATTGGCCTCATGGTGAAATACCTGAGAGGTTTCCTTCCTCTCAGGCAACTGAGTTAGGTGTAATTATTAACTTCACCATGCTCAAAGGGGATATTCAGGGTCTGCTTTTATTTTTAATTTCCCATCTATCAATAGGTGCCCTTCGATGTGAGTCATTGGAAAACCTCCCTGATCTTTGTGGTTGAATCTTTGTTTGTAATTCACTGCTTGACTGAGGGACCTTACAATTATCTGTATGTGTGGGGTACAGAGATGAGGTAGTCATTCAAAAATAATTTTAAACACTATTATTGAACACAGATTGAGTGCATGCAACTTATTATGAAACTGGTTAAGTACATTTTTACATTTTGAATACTTATTGACTCAAGACATTTCAGCTTGAAATTATTAATTTGTAAAAACAAAAAAKAKAAAAAAATCCACTTTGACATTATGGGATATGTGATAGAAAAGTGATAAAAAAATCTAAATGTAATCAATTTTAAATTCAGGCTGTAACACAACAAAATGTGGAAAAATGTAAGGGGTGTGAATACTTTCMGAAGGCACTGTATGTATCTTGAATGATGAATCTTTACAATAGCTATTGTTAACTTTGAAATGCGACTGATAAATAAGGATTATACCATGCTCTCTTACCATAATACATTTCATTCTTGTGTTGATGGTGTAAATCATTTAATTTGTAGTGTTTCGGTTGCATTAATGAAATGCAAAGAAAATAACTGCTGTATTTGTGCTTATGATCTTATAAGCTAGGACACAAGGGCATCATATAAAGAGACATTCTATAATGAGGAAGTGGAATAATGGTTTGTGTCTGATTGTCTCTAGAAGGAGAGAGAATCACACATGGTCTGCTTTGGAATCAAGAGAGCTYTGCTCCTTCTTACCACCTGAATAGTTCAGCCTGGATCCAGAAATCGAAATCCATCCCACCCCACCCTACTGTCTGYATGGCTCAGCCTTGAATCAGGAAGTATTTAGGCTAATTGAAAAGACAGTATCTAAAAAATGTGTGGATCACATGCGTAAAGTACATTTTACATTCATTATGAGAATTTATGAACAAAGGTGTAAATACCACYTCCATGTGTTGCCACAAGGATGGCCATTCAAGATGWCATTTAGCAGACGCTCTTATCCAGAGCGACTTACAAATTGGAAAGTTCATACATATTCATCCTGGTCCCCCCGTGGGGAATGAACCCACAACCCTGGCGTTGCAAGCGCCATGCTCTACCAACTGAGCCACARGGGACCAGTCATTTCATTGTCATTTTATTTCAATATATTTTAGATGCTTTTTGTGACCATTTGTAAATAGTGTTTTCCTAWAGAAAATGTTTGTGTGACACTGTATTTGTAAAAAAAAAAATATTGGTTCACTGTATACATTAAGTTTAGACTTTATTTGGAAACTGGTTTTGGGTTCACTGATAAATGTCAGCACTACTTCCACTGGGGCTTACACTCTGAATGAGAGATTTACCAAATGATCACAAATCATCTTATATCATATTTTTTATAAAATCGTATCTGGATTTGACACCTGTGTGTGTGTGAACGCCGCAGAGAACGTGTGCGCGCGCCCATGTGTGTGTACGCGCCCGTGCGTGAGTGAGTAGTTGTGTGCGTGAGAGACAGAGCGTGTGTTTCAGAAAAAAACATGTAATGATTTATTTGTCTGTGTGAATAAAAAAAAAGAAATGTGTTGGGTTCAGTTGCTGCAGATTCTGCTCCTTGGCAATATGAAAGTCTCTTCTACAACCGTTAGATGGCAGGAGGAACCACATTTTTGTGCGATGGTCAATTGTCAAACTATTGAATATTTTTGGTTGGCTATTTTAAAAAGTGGGAACTTAAAGTAATTGTTCCTAGGTGATACTGATGATAGTAATCGGGTTGGTGGTGATGGATATGAAGATGATGATTATGATGATAATAATCATTCATAATAGTAATTCAGTTCATTTGTAAAGCACTTTTCTCACACCAAGGGGCAACAACAATTTATTTTTTTGAAATATTAATACAAATTATAAAAACAATCCAGAACATAGAACACAGGCAACAAACAAAGCTATTTACAGGTGTCATCAGATCCGGAGAACAGAATTAGCAGAGATGAATGATGAAGATGATGGAAATTATGATTTTAGTCTAGAAAAATGATCCCACAAAAACCTGCATGTATTTTTGAATGACAAGMAATTTGTCGGTGCTGGGCTGTCTATAGACCCACACCCCCATGGGTGGGCTACAGACTCATTCATATACAGTGATCACATGTTTAGGCGAGGGGCCGAGGCCGCGACAGTGACGCATAAACACTTTCACTATTTCAACAGAATTCCCGGGAACTTCACATGAAAGAAATCCTTCTCGTGCCGAGTGCCCTGCTGCTGCTACGGTTAAAGTAACAGTTCAGTGTAGAGCGAATTTGGGAGTGTCTGTTTTGGAGGTTGCGTTTATAACTGCGGGATTACAGTTGTTTTGGTGAAGAGTAACGGTACAACATTCAACGCCGAATTTCAATTTGTTACTTCTGGTTTGTGGATTAGTTTTCGGCTTGCCTCGAATGATTTAGTAGTTCTCAAAATATTTTCTACACACCATGGTCCACAAGTATGGTAAGTGCCTACATAATGTTTCTCAGGAGTTTAGAGGAAAAGTTTTAAACTAAAAGTTTATTCGAGACAGTTTTTAGGCTTATTCGCTGTTATAGTTGTTAAACTAATGACACGTCGAAAATAGCAACTACAATGTAGGTTTTCCGTGGTTTTGCCACTGTGTTGCCAACTATGAAGCCTGAACCGAATGAACTAGTGCATTTTTGGAAGAAACTTGAAATCTTCTAAGCGAAAACAGGAAGTATGTTTCCATGAAATCATTTATAGGCTACTGCCATGGAGCACTTTCACAATGCCAAGGGAAGTAATTCAGTTTACTCATAATAAACTTTATGTGATTGTAGTAATAAGTGYGGGTGGATCATCTCAAGGCTGTTAATTAGGCTACCTACACCTCCCACCTGGCTTCAGCAAACAGCTGTGCACCCTCATGCAATGTATACAGCAGGGGTACTCAAATACTATACTGAACAAAATTCAGAACGCAACGTGTAAAGTGTTGGTCCTATGTTTCATGAGCTGAAATAAAAGATCCCAGAAATGTTCCATATGCCCAAAAAGCTTATTTATTTTACATTTTGTGCACAAATTTGTTTAGATCTCTGTTAGTGAGCATTTCTCCTTTGGCAAAAAAAATCCATCCACCTGACAGGTGTGGCATATCAAGAATCTGATTAAACAGCATGATCATTACAAAGATGCACCTTGTGCTGGYGCAATAAAAGGCCACTCTAAAATGTGCAGTTTTGTCACACAACACAATGACACAGATGTCTCAAGTTTTGAGGGAGCGTGCAATTGGCATGCTGACTGCAGGTATGTCCGCCAGAGCTGTTGCCAGAGAATTMAATGTTAATTTCTCTACCATAAACCACCTCCAATGTCATTTTGGAGAATTTGGCAGTACGTTCAACCGGCCTCATAACCACAGACCATGTGTAACCACCCCAGTCCAGGACCTCCATATCCGGCTTCTTCACCTGCGGGATCGTCTGAGACCAGCCACCCGGACACCTGATGAAACCGAGGAATATTTCTGTCTGTAATAAAGCCCTTTTGTGGGCAAAAACGAATTCTGATTGGCTGGGCCTGGCTCCCCAGTGCGCCCTTGCTCAGTCATGTGAAATCCATAAATTAGGGCCTAAGGAATTTATTTCAATTGACTGATTTCCTTATATGAACTGTAACTGGAACTCAGTAAAATCGTGGAAGTTATTGCATGTTGCGTTTATATTTTTGTTCAGTATATTTGAGAAGGTCCGGTCACACAAATTTCTTAAGTAGCTAATGTCATTTATCGGCGTAGTAACAAACCCCCAGCTTGCAACCCATGCGACCTCAAACTGTTCACATCCCTCTTGTTGGCCGAGAGAAAAATGTGCAGTATTTAAGCTAATTTCCTGCATTTCTACACATTTTCCATGTCCTATGTTTCTTCATATGATACCAGGAGTCGAATCCCGACCAAATTCCCCAAATATCAATATATATTGACCCACCTATTGAGTATAGCTGCTATACAGTATAGGGTATAGCTGCTATACAGTATAGGGTATGGCTGCTATACAGTATAGGGTATGGCTGCTATACAGTATAGGGTAGTGGGCTGCGTATACTGTGTATAATGGGTTATGGGCTTGGCAGTATACAGTACCTAAGACGGTTATGGCCTTGCTTATACAGTATAGGGTATATCGTGATTGCTTATTACAGTAATGGGTATGTGCTGATCAGCAGTATTAATTAGGTGATTTGGTGCGGGCTAGTCAGTCAAAGCTAATAGTAGGTTAGGGCTGCTAAATGGAAAAAAGTAACGAGTTGGCTGCCCTATTTCACATATATGAGTAGATTGGGCCATAACAAGTAATAGAGATATGCTTTTGCTAATACTGTTTATATGAGTGATGGCTGCTAATATTTTACTATTCGATCAGTAATATGGAGTCACGGCTGCTTATACAGGTAATAGGGATGGCTGCTATACAGTATAGGGTATGGCTGCCTATACAGTTATAGGTATGGCTCTATACAGGTAATAGAGTATGCTGCTATAAGAGTATAGCAGATGGCTTGCTATAAGTATAGGGTTATGGCTGCCTATACAGTATAGGTATGGCTGCTATACAGTAAGGGTACTGGCTATATACAGTATAAGAGTATGGTCTTATACAGTATAGGGTATGGCTGCTATACGTATAGGGTATGGCTTATTACAGTATAGGGTATGGCTTATACAGTATAGGTATGCTTGCTATACAGTATAGGGTAGGCTTGCTATACATATAGGTATGGCTGCTATACAGTAAAGGTATGGCTGCTACATATAGGTATGGCTGCTATACAGTATAGTATGGCTGCTATACAGTATAGGGTATGGCTGCATACAAGTATAGAGTATGGCTGCTATATCAAGTTTATAGAAGTATGGCTGCTATACAGTATAGGTATGGCTAATATACAGTATAGAGTATGGCTCTATACAGTATAGAGTATGGCTGCTATACAGTATAGAGTGTATGGCTTAACAGTATAGAGAGATGGCTGCTATACAGTATAGAGTATGGCTGCTATACAGATAGGGTATGGCTGCTATAACAGTATAGAGTATGGCTGCTATACAGTATAGAGTATGGCTGCTATACAGTATAGGGTATGGCTAATATAAGTATAGAGTATGGCTGCTTAACGTATAGAGTATGGCTTGCTATACAGTAAGGTATGGCTAATTAGTATGGTGGCTGTATACAGTATAGGGTATGGCTGCTATACAGTATAGAAGTATGGCTGCTATACGTATAGTGGCTTATATACAGTATAGGGGTAGGCTGCTATAAAGTATATGAGTATGGCTGCTATACAGTATAGAGTATGGCATATACAGTATAGAGTATGGCTGCTATACAGTATAGGGTATGGCTAGTATACAGTATAGGGTAGGTGCTTATCAGTATAGGTAATGGCTATACAGTATAGAGTATGGCTGTATACAGTATAGAGGTATGGCTGCTATACAGTATAGGGTATGGCTGCTATACATTAGAAGGGTATGGCTTGCATACAGTATAGAGTATGGCTGCTATACAGTATAGGGTATGGCATATACAGTATAGAGTATGGCTGCTATACAGTAAGGTATGGCTAGCTATACAGTGATAGGACTGGCTGCTATAACAGTATAGGGTATGGCTAATATACAGTATAGAGTATGGCTGCTATACAGTATAGGTATGGCTGCTATACAGTATAGAGTATGGCTATATACAGTAATAGATATGGCCTATAGCAGTATAGAGTAGGCTAATATACAGTATATGGGTATGGCTATAATATCAGTAATAGAGTATGGCTGCTATACAGTATAGAGTGATGGCTTAATATCAGTGATAGAGTACATGGGCTGCTATACAGTATAGGGTATGGCCTATACAAGTATAGGGTAGGCTGCTATACACGTAATAGGGAAAGGCTGCTATAATTAATAGGTATGGCTGCATATACAGTAATAGGTAATGGGCTGCTATACAGATTATAGGGTTGCTTGCTATACAGTTAGGTATGGAATATTGAGTGCAGCTATACAAGTTAAGAGGTGCTAAGTTGTCTGGGCTATAACAGATATAGGGTATGGCCTGCTATACAGAAGGTATGCTGATAGTATGTCTGGCTGCTATACATATAAGCATAAGTATGATATGGCTTGCTTTACAGTATAGAGGATTTGGCTGCTATACAGTATATATGGTCATATATAAGGTATCTTTTACAGTATAGGGTTGGCTTTAATAACAGTATAGGAGTATGGCTATTTACAGTAATAGGAAGTAATGGCTGCTATAACAGTATAGGGCTATGGCTAAGTATACATTATAGGTAATGGCCCTGCTTAATTATTCAGTATAAAGAGTATGGTTGCTTATAAAAACAGTTTAATAGAGGTATGCTAATAATACAGTATAGAGTATGCCTAATAACAGTAATTAGTATGGCTTGGGCTATACAGTAATAGCGTATGGCTATATACAGTATAGGGTATGGCTGCTATTACAGTATAGGGTATGGCTGCTATACAGTATGAGGAGTATGGCATATACAGTATAGAGTATGGCTGCTATACAGTATAGGTATGGCTGCTACATATAGGTTAATGGCTGCTATACAGTATAAGATGGCTGCTATACAGTATAGAGTATGGCTGCTATACAGTAATAGAGTATGGCTCTATCAGTATAGAGTATGGCTGCTATACAGTATAGGGTTATGGCTGCTATAACGTATAGAGTATGGCTGCTATACAGTATAGGGTTATGGCTTATACAGTAATAGAGTATGGCTATACAGTATAAGAGTATGCTGCTAAGTATAGAGTAGGATGCTATACAGTAATAGGATGCTGCTATAACAGTATAGGTATGGCTAATATACAGTATAGGGGTAATGGCTGCTTAACAGTATAGGGTATGGCTGCTATACAGTATAGGGTATGGCAATATATACAGTATAAGTACGGCTGCCCTATAGCATATAGGGTAATGGCTAATATTACGAGTTTATAGGGTACTGGCTGCTTAAATACAATAGAGGGGTATGGCTGCTATACAGTATATAGTATGGCTGCTATACAGTATAGGGTATGGCTAATATACAGTATAGAGTATGGCTGCTATACAGTATAGAGTATGGCTGCTATACAGTATAGGGTATGGCTAATATACAGTATAGGGTATGGCTAATATACAGTATAGAGTATGGCTGATATACAGTATAGGGTATGGCTAATATACAGTATAGAGTATGGCTGCTATACAGTATAGGGTATGGCTAATATACAGTATAGAGTAGGCATACTATACTCTAGTTCTGATAGTACTCCCCTTTCCTGCCCATAGCAGCACCAAAAGTCAGACAAACTCTTGGGCAATGAACAAAACCAACTCGATTCTAAATTGTATAGTAGCCTATCACAAGTTTGCCGATAAACCCTAATTCTAGAAATTTCCTACCGTTTCACGTACACTTAGACTTGTGTTATGCTAATGGTGGAATAATATTGCCAAATGTTTGAAGGACCATAATGATAATGTGCACTGCACTGCACATCTGATCAATTTCTTAACTTTTTATCACTACGACTGGCTCTGTGAGGGTGTTAACATGAAGCATCCATGTTGTCAGACACAGAGAGGGCAGTGGGTCTGCTGAGACAGTACCAGGACAGTCTGACCAGGCCAGAGGAACAAGCCCTGAAGACCAGCGTGGGGAAGGTCTCCGCCATCTTCGGCAGCCAACTGTTTCACGCCCTACTTGGTAAGACGAGGAAAATACACACATGCTTTCACTATTATTATTTTATGAATAAAGAAGTCTCAGTCCAACCCCACAACAATACAAGCACATTCATTTTCAAATCAGCTAGTGCAGTGTTTCCCAACTCTGGTTCTCCAGTACCCCCAACAGTACACCTTTTTCATTACAGCCCTGGACAAGCACACCTCATTCAACTCATTGAGGGCTTGACGATTCGTTGACAAGTTGAAGCAGGTGTGTTTGTCCAGGGTTACAATAAAAATATGTGCTGTTGGGGGTACTGGAGGACCAGAGTTGGGAAACACTCAACTAGTGCGTTTAGTTTCAACAAAATGAGCGACGACTCACTAGTTGTTTTTGTGTGGAGGGTTGTTCTGGACCAGAGCTAAAGGACGTAGATGGCAGGGTCAGGTTATATTCATTTTTGTGGGAAGAGCCTAAACGTTTTTCAGTCAAGTCCCATGAAAGAGGCCTTTCAGTTCAACTCACAAAAGGTTTTGCTGTATACCCCCCCCCCCCCCCCCCCCCTCTCTCTAATGTACTCGGATGGTAATGAAATCCTATTAAACATGCCCGTGACACTATCTATGGGCTGATCACAAGCCYGCCCTCTCAGAGAGCTCAACGTTTTACCAGAGGCTCACATTTCTTTACCTTGTGAAAGAATTACACATATTTTCTCAACTTAAACATCAATCAGTATTTGCACTGTGCCATCTTATCCTGACTTGGTCAGGATCATCTCATAGAAAGACTTCCTAGATATGGTTAATTCGCAACAGCCAAAACACTGCTGTATGAGCTGTAATAACAGGGTGTTACCAGTCCAGAATAGATTTTTGCAATACCATGAATGTGCATGACCTCACCACCTCGACAGTATCATTGCTTAACTGGAACCATGAACTAAACTGACTTGAGTGTATTGCAACGATACCTTAATAAGCAGTTACGGCACCAAATCAGCTCCTGTGAAACTATATTTCACTTTAATCTTTTTACCCTGCAAAGGAGACAAATTAGTTCCATTTAACCAATGGTTGAGTGGCCCCTCTAATTATCATGGCCATGCCCGAATGATGCTACCCTGTGGGTCTGCTGCTACGGCTGCTCTACCCAGAAATCTGGAGCCTCCATGGGGGATGGGGGTCCATGGAGCAGGGGGGAGGACTGGAGAAGAGGGTAGACTGAGGAGGCTGTCCACCGTGACCAGTGGTCTCTCCATACGTGGATGCCTGCCTGTCCAAACTCYCTGAACAGATACAGTGATGATAATGTGCTATTAGCGAAACTGTTGCTGCGGTCTAACTAGAAAACGATGTGTTAATCCCAACACAGAAAAMACTAGATATATTGATCTATCTGTCAGCCCGTTCGTGTGGTCAATATCTCCAGTATTCAAAGGATGGCTTTGTAAACCACATATGACTATCCCAACAGCTTATGTGTGATTTATTAAAGATGTTGCCTCCACATCAAAAGAGCAGGCTGGGGTACAGCGAGGGGGTTTAGGATTCCGAATCAGGATTCCAAGCATTCCACTCCAAAGAGTCTGGATCCCGGGGCAGGAATGTGCAGCCATAGTCTGGGGCTGGAGGTACGGTAGAGTAGAGTACTGTAGAAAAACAGCTCATGGCTGCCTTTGCCCGTGCCATTCTCACCCTCTGTGTCTCCTGGCCTGAGTTCAGCCTCAGGATACAGCCGAGAGAGTCTGTGGGTGAGAGAGAGAGTCTTAGACGCAGGGGCATAGCGGGGTCAAATAAGGCCTGGGTTTTCTACTCAACATGTGGTTTTAATCATCAGCCCAGGCACAGGGGAGGTGCTGAACGTTTACACAGCTAACGGGAATACGGGGTTATTCAAACATTACTCATCGCATTAGCCTCCCAGATGCTCTCTGCTGTTTTCCTTCAGGGCCGAGGTTTGTTTGCTACTGTCACTACTGTACATTTGTACAGTACCTGTTTAAATAGAGGTAGATGYGCTTTGTTTTGGCTACTTGTTGTAGTGGGATTGTTGTAGTGGTGAAGGTATTTTTGCACTSGCTGTATTTTTGTTGTTGCCAATGTATTGCTAGCGGTATGCTCTGTCACAGTGGGAAAATGTGTAAATGAACAGTATTGGCACTGTGTCAAACAAGGTATTATGAAAGTGAATGAAAACTGGCATGACTGGTGTAAAGAAGTGTTCATCAGTTCAGCTGTGGGCAGCATTGTACAGTTTTTGAGTATTTGATGTGTGAAAGAATGGGAGTGCCCTTGCTTGTGATGCACTGTGGGAAGTTGGAGCACTGAGAGCTTGATTGGATGTTTTGCATGGTTGCACAATCATGAACAAAGGTCGCCTTAACTGCGGACTCATCTCTTTGTTCCCCGACATGCAAACATGCAGGAAGAGGTCGTGGCTAGAGGGGGGGGTGGTGGGGAGTTGGGAGTTTGGGCACACACAAACACCCACCCACGCACACACACCCACACACTACACTCCCACAACTTAGTCCATAAGTAGTGGAGCAGGATATTATCGTAGGGTAGGAGAGGAGGGAGGTTGGAATTGTACGCCCCTTTACTTCTGACCCAATTTTGTTAGATTCTAATGAGCAGAGTGTCTGTCTGTCTGTTGCTCATTGTCATCCCATGGAAAGCACTCAGGGCCACATTAATTTCAGGCTGATTCACCCAGAGCTGGCTATGAGTGGAGAGATGTCTCCACTACACTTGAATAGGTCTACTGGAAATACGTAGAGGCGGGTCTAACATGGGTGTATGCGCACGCACGCACGCACGCACGCACGCACGCACGCACGCACGCACGCACGCACGCACACGCACACGCACACGCACACGCACACACACACACACACACACACATACAAAGCCCACGGTGTCGTTTGTAGAACAGAGAGAAGGAACAGCTGGAGACATTCTAGACTGACTGAGGCACACATTCTCACCAGGACATCCCAAAACGGGTCCACAGTGCTGAACAGAGATCTGTGAGAGACGG
>NC_036848.1:13541596-13545184 GCF_002910315.2 Salvelinus sp. IW2-2015
GGAGGAGAGGGAGGAGGAAGGGGGGAGGAGAGGGAGAAGGGAGGAGGGAGAAAGGAGGAGAGGGAAGAGGGAGGAGAGGAAGGGGGAGTGTTTTAGAAACTCAATTAACGAAGGTGGATGAGTTGAGGCAATGAAGGCAATGGTCATGGTAGGAGAGTAAGCAGGATTTGGGAGGGTGAGAAGTTTTGGGCTGGCAGTGAGGGAGGCCTGCTGTACAGAGCTGGCCACAGTGGAACACAGCATGGCCTAGTGGTGATGGAGTGAGAGGAAGTGACACAGAACAGGAGTTTTTCCTGATCTGACATACATCTAGGTATAGGCACGAAAGACCTCAGGGGGTCTATGGACATCACAGACAGTCCAACATCTTCACGCCATACCATTCGTGCAGATGGGGTATTTGTGGAGAAATCTCTACTTCTCCCATCTAATTTAGTCTAAACTCAATTCCGTAGGAGGCAGAGTGCTGATCTTTATTAGACCATACAAAGGATGACTTGTTGTTGAAGTTGGGGCAGTTTGGACATTGAGCAGACAGGGTTTGAGTCATACAACAACATTTAGAAAAGTTATAGACAAAAACAGAAATGAGAAATAGTGACGAGATGTCCCACCCATACAGAGAACCACACTGAAGGAAACAAGCACATTTTTGTTGTGGATTGTCATTCAAGTACTCACATCTGAGGGGACAATGGCCTTTATTTCTATAACTTGGTGTTTATTAAATTCCTTGCAGATATCCAAGAATGTTACGAGGTGACCCTGCAACTGAACACAACCCAGAACGCAGTGAAGGAGGCCAGTGCTGAGGATGCGGGGGAGGTGAGAAACTTTGAGAAAGTCCTGCTTCACTTTCTCAGTCAACTTGTACACAATGTAAAAATCTGTAAACGAGATTTTAAAAAATCCCTTTAAAAATACTCTACACATCTTGCATAATGCACAAAAGATTGTAGCGATCCTTGCTAATATGAGCCAACTCTATTGGTGCTATGCGTAGGGTGTTTACCTTTCACTCCAGCAACCCAGATTCGCTCCCCTGTCACGCCATTTGCTACACTGGCATGTCCACCAGCAGATGGAGGAGACGAGAAACCATGTAGATCAGTTGTTGGAGAGAAAGAGCAACAGACAGAATGAAGGCAGTAGACGAGAAGAGACACGACATGACAGAGAGAGAGAGAACAGAAAGAGAGAGAGAGAGAGTGAACTGTCATGTGATGTGCATATGGCAGACAGACAGACAAGACAGACAGACAGACAGACAGACAGACAGACAGACAGCACAGACGACAAGGCAGGCAGGCAGGCAGGCAGGCGCAGGACAGGCAGGCAGCAGGCAGGCAGCAGACGCAGACAAGACAAGACACGACAGACAGACAGACAGACAGACAGACAGACAGACAGACAGTACAGCACAAGACAGACAGACAGAAGACCAACAAAGTGACTAAGTGATATACCAGAAGAGAAGAAAAAGGAGAGACAAGTGACCTGAGTGATATACAGAGAAGAGAAAGGAGAGTGACTGAGTGATATGCAGAGAGAAGAGAGAGAGAGACGAGAGAAGACGAAGAGAGACGAGAGAGAGAGACTGAGCTGTATGCAGAGAGAGAGAAATGATCATACGCACAGGACCACGTAATCTCACACCTGCTAGGAAGGGTGTATTGAATACTAATATATAGAGAAAGAGAGAGAGAGTGACTGAAGTATATGCAGCCAGAGAGAGGAAGAACATGTAACATCATACGGACAGGACCACGTATTCACCCTGCAGAGGGTGAGTGGATACTATTAATATAGAGAAAGAGACGCAGAGAGTTGAGCAGCTAGGTGATATGCAAGAGAGAGAAGAGAGGTGACTGATCGGATACCTGCAGAGAGAGAGAGTGACTGAGTGGTACGGCAGAGAGAGACGGCGAGAGAACAGTTAGTGCGTTGTACTGGGATGATAGAGGAAGACAGACAATCACTGTATTGAGTTATGTCAGTTCAACAGTGTGTAACACCATGTGCTCATCAGTGGGCTGCTGATGACGATGTCACACACCGATGACGATGTCACACCACCTTTCAATACAAGTGTTTGCAATTGCGCTCACATGGTCACCACCGGTAAGTATTTACTAGAGAAGCTCAGGAAAAAATAACACACTGAGAAGTTTGTACGAAAGTAATTCAAATTCAAAGCATGAGAGCCATAAAAACACAAGCTTTCTAGTAGGGTGTACACTACAGTGAGTACAGGCCCACATTTACTTAGACAAGCCCGCCTGTGAATCAGGTTCCTATGTATCTGCTCTAAAGTAGTCACTTGTTGTGATTGATGTTGTAATGTCCCTGAATGGGAGTGACGCCTGATTTCATATCACCTGATATGATTTAATATTGCCTGCATAAACTTTGTTCCAGCTTATGTCAAAATGTTAATGAAAATTGATCTTGGCTGATTTCTAATGCCCATTAAGGAACACTTTTTTGGCCTGGCTTTAGCACTGGGATTATGAACATACTACGGTCGTATTACACCAAAATGTGGTGTGTGTGTGTGTGTGTGTGTGTGTGTGTGTGATGTGTGTTGTGTGTGGTGGTTGTGTGTTGTGTGTGTGTGTGTGTGTGTGTGGTGTGTGTGTGTGTGTGTAGTGTGTGTGTGTGTGTGTGTGTGTGTGCACGAGTGCTCGTGCATCCGCTACAACCTCTTTTTCACCTGCTTTAAGTGAAGTGGTTTTTAATGTAATATTGATAGTCCATAATAAATCAATCCAGGACATCCGATAGAAATCTCGTTTACCTGGCATGTTCATTCTGACAAAATTGGGTCTTATATCCCGTCATGATTTAACCAGCCCCCAAAACAATCAAGTAATGGCAATGTGTTTTTTAAATCCATGCATTAATAGCATTACGTATGGTCAGTCAAATAGGGAATGTGCAATAAACATGTCAGTAATCGCTTACCATATTGAATTGAATGGACGGGTTAACGCAGAAGATTGTGTTGTACAGTTCATGGCTGCTACACATATCTTAGTGTGTGACATGACATAACTAGGAGCCAAGCCTGGAGAGAGGAACCGGATTCCTTTGTTGAAGGTGTGAATGCTTCTAGAAAGATTCCAGTCGCAGTACATCAATGTATTTGTTGGCTCTAGGGATTCCTATATGTACCTTCTAGTTTAAACTATTCAACCTTAGTAGTATTGCACTGTCATGAACCAATKATTTCCCTGACATAATCAGATTTTCATTCATTCAATGAATTACAGTCAGATTTAATGCTCACGTGACAGATATCATTTTGCAAATCCCTCATCTTATTGACCCATGTCAAACACACACTGTGGTCATGCGTCACATCACGTCCAAGGCTAAAACCAAATACCTAGTGCCCCACCCACCTTTCCTCTGATACACCCCGGTGCTGCTAACAACTACATCAGCCACACAAAGGCCCCAGCCCTCCCTCCCTCCCCAGCCCTCGACTCCCTGCTTTACAGCTGGTCACCATGCCTAACCCCGGCCCATACTCAACACCAGCCTCATCCCTAGCCTCAGCCCCATCCCTAGCCTCAGCCCCATCCC
>NC_036848.1:13551176-13606052 GCF_002910315.2 Salvelinus sp. IW2-2015
GAGGCTATCTGTCCCATTCACTAGCCCCCACTGCTAGGGCCTCCTCACTGACCAGCCACTGAGCTGAGCTGTCCCATTTCACTAGTCCCCACTGCTAGGGCCTCCTCACTGACCAGCCACTGAGCTGAGCTGTCCCATTCACTAGTCCCCACTGCTAGGGCCTCCTCACTGACCAGCCACTGAGCTGAGCTGTCCCATTCACTAGTCCCCACTGCTAGGGCCTCCTCACTGACCAGCCACTGAGCTGAGCTGTCCCATTCACTAGTCCCCACTGCTAGGGCCTCCTCACTGACCAGCCACTGAGCTGAGCTGTCCCATTCACTAGCCCCCACTGCTAGGGCCTCCTCACTGACCAGCCACTGAGCTGAGCTGTCCCATTCACAGCCCCCACTGCTAGGGCCTCCTCACTGACCAGCCACTGAGCTGAGCTGTCCCATTCACTAGTCCCCACTGCTAGGGCCTCCTCACTGACCAGCCACTGAGCTGAGCTGTCCCATTCACTAGCCCCACTGCTAGGGCCTCCTCACTGACCAGCCACTGAGCTGAGCTGTCCCATTCACTAGTCCCCACTGCTAGGGCCTCCCACTGACCAGCCACTGAGCTGAGCTGTCCCATTCACTAGTCCCCACTGCTAGGGCCTCCTCACTGACCAGCCACTGAGCTGAGCTGTCCCATTCACTAGTCCCCACTGCTAGGGCCTCCTCACTGACCAGCCACTGAGCTGAGCTGTCCCATTCACTAGTCCCACTGCTAGGGCCTCCTCACTGACCAGCCACTGAGCTGAGCTGTCCCATTCACTAGTCCCCACTGCTAGGGCCTCCTCACTGACCAGCCACTGAGCTGAGCTGTCCCATTCACTAGCCCCCACTGCTAGGGCCTCCTCACTGACCAGCCACTGAGCTGAGCTGTCCATTCACTAGCCCCACTGCTAGGGCCTCCTCACTGACCAGCCACTGAGCTGAGCTGTCCCATTCACTAGTCCCACTGCTAGGGCCTCCTCACTGACCAGCCACTGAGCTGAGCTGTCCCATCACTAGTCCCCACTGCTAGGGCCTCCTCACTGACCAGCCACTAGCTGAGCTGTCCCATTCACTAGTCCCCACTGCTAGGGCCTCCTCACTGACCAGCCACTGAGCTGAGCTGTCCCATTCACTAGCCCCCACTGCTAGGGCCTCCTCACTGACCAGCCACTGAGCTGAGCTGTCCCATTCACTAGTCCCACACTGCTAGGGCCTCCTCACGACCAGCCACGAGCTGAGCTGTCCCATTCACTAGCCCCACTGTGCTAGGGCCTCCTCACTGACCAGCCACTGAGCTGAGCTGCCCATTCACTAGCCCCCACTGCTAGGGCCTCCTCACTGACCAGCCACTGAGCTGAGCTGTCCCATTCACTAGCCCCCACTGCTAGGGCCTCCTCACTGACCAGCCACTAGGCTGAGCTGTCCCATTCACTAGCCCCCACTGCTAGGGCCTCCTCACTGACCAGCCACTGAGCTTAGCTGTCCCATTCACTAGCCCCCACTGCTAGGGCCTCCTCACTGACCAGCCACTGAGCTTAGCTGTCCCATTCACTAGCCCCCACTGCTAGGGCCTCCTCACTGACCAGCCACTGAGCTGAGCTGTCCCATTCACTAGCCCCCACTGCTAGGGCCTCCTCACTGACCAGCCACTGAGCTGAGCTGTCCCATTCACTAGTCCCCACTGCTAGGGCCTCCTCACTGACCAGCCACTGAGCTGAGCTGTCCCATTAACTGGCCCCCACTGCTAGGGCCTCCTCACTGACCAGCCACTGAGCTGAGCTGTCCCATTCACTAGCCCCCACTGCTAGGGCCTCCTCACTGACCAGCCACTGAGCTGAGCTGTCCCATTCACTAGTCCCCACTGCTACCTCTACTGCTGCTGCCTCCCTATATAGCCCACACTGGCCAGGCCTGAGGTTAGGGATGGGGCTGAGGCTAGGGTTGGGGCTGAGGGATGGGGCTGAGGATTGGGCTGATGCTAGGGATGGGGCTGAGGCTAGGGATGGGGCTGAGAGATGGGGCTGAGAGATGGGGCTGAGGGATGGGATGGGGCTGAGGGATGGGCTGAGGATTGGGCTGAGGCTAGGATTGGGCTGAGGGATGGGGCTGAGGCTGGGGATTGGGCTGAGGGATTGGGCTGATGGATGGGTCTGAGGCTGGGATTGGGCTGAGGGATGGGATGGGGCTGAGGCTAGAGATGGGGCTGAGGATAGGGATGGGGCTGAGGGAGGGACTGAGGGATGGGGCTAGAGCTAGGGATTGGGCTGAGGGATGGGGCTGAGGATGAGGCTGGGATTGGGCTGAGGGATTGGGCTGAGGGATTGGGCTGAGGGATTGGGCTGAGGGATGGGTCTGAGGCTGGGGATTGGGCTGAGGGATTGGGCTGAGGGATGGGTCTGAGGCTGAGGCTAACAACAGACCATTCTCTAATGGACTGGATACAGGATAAGAGAGAGGACAACAGACCATTCCATTTCTACCAGATCTGACTTGTTTGTATACAAAATCAACTGGTGACCAGTCCACAGACCAAACCAAAAGTAGTAAAACTAATATATCGAACAAGCCAACATCCTCTAGGAAGGGGTCACGTCTATTTGTGATGACCTGGCAGGGTAGGCTGGTTACCATAGAGACAAGACAGCATTCCTGAGAAGACAATTGCATACAGTATCATCAGAGTTCACTCTGAAGAACTACAGGTAAACACAGAGATCACCCATCCATATAGATGACATCAAAGTTATCCTCAGAGAACAGGTTTCAGATAGATACCAGACATGGCAGCAATAGTGTTATTCTAACACAAATTTCTGTAGTCAATTCTCTGGTTACTGTTGGAGAGAGAGAACGATACATTTTGGCCCCTCAGAGGGGGGAAGTGAGTACTGGCCCTTAAATCATTGTCCTTTGTGTCTTCCTTGTGTTCCTGGGCTGTTTGCCATGCAGCCCCWGGTGACAGAGAGCACAAAGATTTGAATCTAGTTCGGACCTAAAAATGTGATTCCTGATACTGTAAATATGGAATGTCATACTTGTGTGATTGGTCTATTTCGTTACCATGACTGTTCATAGGAATGTTTCTAGTGAACACTGCATGCTGTTTGTTGACTCATGATAAGTAACTCATAGACTCATTTTTCGACCGTGCGTGTGCGTGCAGTGTGTTCATGTGTGCTTGTCTCTGGGCACACTACATAAGTGTGTGTGTGTGTGCCTGCATTTGTGTGTGAGTGTGTGTGTGTGTGTGTGTGTGTGTGTGTGTGTGTGCGTTTGCCTGTGTGTGATGAGTGACCTGCTAGTGCTGCTGAGGCCGTCCTCCTAGCTGCCACCATTGGACTGAGAGGGCAGGGGGCACCCTTGACCCTGCTGGTGTCAGTTGACCTGCCTGTCAGCACTGCCATATGGGAACAGAGCCGTCACAGCAAAGCTCACTTATCATCTCACCGATAACATATTCAGAAGCGTGCAGCGACTCAGCTACATGTTTTGTTAAAGTACCGAACCGCAATGACAGTCTACAAGCATTCATTTGAAATATGATACAACTGTCTGTATGTCATGCTTTTTACGGGATGAGGGATGTGTTTAACTCAAGCTCTTGCTCAAGTGGGTGTGGTTGGGGTCAAGTAGCCTGCATGCTTCTGTTAGTGTGGTGTCTATATTACACACATCAGCCTCGTGTTAAGGGTAAGATCAGGACACGCTTTCACTTCTGCTGGGAGGACAAAGAAGCGCTGAAGCCTTGATCATCAGGATAGTAATCAATCCAATTTTCTCCCGAGCCTTTTGTGACCTTGGCCTAGTCTGAAGGCTGCCCTCTGCTGTCTGTTAAGGGTCTGTGCGGGTTAAGCTGTGGCWYTAGCCACAGCAGCTCACAGGTAGGCAAAGCCTCTGTGTCAGATTTAACTTGTCAATTAACACAATAATAAAACCTATGGAATTTGAAACACTATACTATTGCTAACCAGGYGAAGTAAGCCTGTCTCATTCTTCTAAATGTTCTTTGTAGAATCTTTGAGATTGAGAATGTTTTTCTACAGAACCTTTCTCCGTTAAGGTTCTATAAAGAACCATTAAAAGGGTTTTAATGATAGTGGAGCCCTTTTTGGAGCCATATAGAACCTGTTGTAATAGTTCTTTATAGAACCTTAGGAAAGGGCTTTATTATAGCACCATAACGGTTCCATTTAGAACCATATGAGCATGGTTCTTTATAGAACCTTCAAAAAAGGGTTCAGTACAGCATCAAAAAGGGATCCGATATGGTCACAATCCAAATAACCCTTATTTGACACTATATAGAACCATTTGTTTTTAGTGTGTAGGAATTACTCCTGTCATGTTTGTCATGTTCAACAGATCTTTGACAGACTGGTCCGTCCAGTCCAGTTTATACTCTGGCTTTACTCTATTTGTTCTACGGGCCCCGGTGACTGTTTGCACAACAAATATCAGTCAGTCAATGGTCGTTAGCAGAGAGGCAGGCGGAAAGAGTGCCCAGCCGCTATATTACTCATAGCTACTCATAAAAGTTGTCCATAAAAAGGTCCATAAARGTTGACTCTTTACTGGTTCTACTGTATTGGACTCTTCTCTGGCAGTGTACACTGTGTGAATATCCATCTAGCAACGCTCATCCAAATTGTTCAAAGGTTTTAAAAACTATTCTAATAAATGCAGCAGTTGGATATTGGATGAAGATACTCCAAACGTTTTGAATTGTTGTATTCAGATTTTAGCTTAATTATAGCAGATAAAACATTTTACTGGCACAGAGGTCAGGGATTTTGGTGGGAATTCGGGTATTTAATTTATTGTCCGAGACACCTTTTTTGTTGTTGTTGATTTCACTCATATATACATGTGCTTATTGTATCAGGTATTTAAAAATATACATTTTGTGTTAAAATTAAGAAAATGATATGTACCTCATTTGCATAAACATGCCAGCTTTATTTACATATATGAATAAAGTAACAGAAATGAGTGGAACAGGGCTACAACCACCAAACACCTGCTCTGTCTAGACCTACCTGTACTCACCTGCTCTGTCTAGACCTACCTGTACTCACCTGCTCTGTCTAGACCTACCTGTACTCGCCTGCTCTGTCTAGACCTACCTGTACTCACCCGCTCTGGTCTAAGGACCATAACTGTACTCACCAGCTCTGTCTAGACCTACCTGTACTCACCTGCTCTGTCTAGACCTACCTGTACTCACCTGTTTTGTCTAGACATACCTGTACTCACCTTTTGCTACTGTCTAGACCTTACCTGGACTCGCCTGCCTGTCTAGAACCTACCTGTACTCCCACCGCTCTGTCTAGACCACATGTACTCACCAGCTCTGTCTAGACCTACCTGTACTCACCTGTTTCTGTCTAGACCTACCTGTACTCACCTGCTCTGTATAGACCGACCTGTACTCACCTGCTCTGTCTAGACCTACCTGTACTCGCCTGCTCTGTCTAGAACCTACCGTACTCACCCGCTATTGTCTAGACCTACCTGTACTCACCAGCTCTGTCTAGACCTACCTGTACTCACCTGCTCTGTCTAGACCGACCTGTACTCACCTGCTCTGTCTAGACCTTACCTGTACTCACCTGCTCTGTCTAGAACCTACCTTTGTACTCACGCCTGCTCTGTCTAGACCTACCTGTACTCAACCTGCTCTGTCTAGAACCGACGTGTACTTCAGCCTGCTCTGTCTACACCGACCTGTACTCACCTGCTCTGTCCACAACCTACCTGTACTCACCTGCTCTGTCTAGACCTACCTGTACTCACCTGCTCTGTCGACCACCTACCTGCACTCACCTGCACTGTTCCACCCTACCTGTCCTCACTGCTCTGTCGGACCTACCTGTTCTCACCTGCTCTGTCTAGACCTACCTGTACTCACCTGCTCTGTCTAGACCTACCTGTACTCACCTGCTCCTGTCTAGGCCTACCTGTACTCACCTGCTCTGTCTAGACCTACCTGTACTCACCCTGCCTGTCTAGACCGACCTGTACTCACCTGCGGCTCTGTCAAGGCCTACCTGCACTCACCTGCTCTGTCTATGTCTAACCTGCACTCACCTGCTCTGTCTAGACCTACCTGCACTCACCTGCTCTGTCTTAGGCCTACCTGCACTCACCTGCTCTTGTCTATGTCTACCTGCACTCAGCTGCTCTGTCTAGACCTTCCTGCACTCAGCTGCTCTGTCTAGACGACCTGCACTCACCTGCTCTGTCTATGCTACCTGCACTCCCACCTGCTCTGGCATCGCCTACCTGCACTCACCTGCTCTGTCTAGGCCTACCTGCACCACCCTGCTCTGGGCTATGCCTACCTGCACTCAGCTGCTCTGTCAGACCTCCTGCACTCATGCTCTGTATAGATCTACCTGCACTCACCTGCTCTGTCTAGGCCTACCTGTACTCACCTGCTCTGTCTGCCTACCTGCACTCACCCTGCTCTGTCTAGGCCTACCTGCACTCACCTGCTACTGTCTGCCTACCTACATGCACCTGCTGTGCTAGGCTTACCTGCACTCACCTGCTCCTGTCCTAGACCTACCTGTACTCACCTGCTCTGTCTAGGCCTACCTGCACTCACCTGCTCTGTTTCTGCTTACCTGCACTCACCTGCTCTGTCTAGATCTACCTGTACTACCTGCTCTGTCTAGACCTTACCTGCACTCACCTGCTCTGTCTAGCCTGCCTGTACTACCTGCTCTGTCTAGGCCTACCTGCACTCACCTGGCTCTGTCTAGGGCCTACCTGCACTCACCTGCTATGTCTGGCCTACCTTGTACTCACCTGCTCTGTCTAGCCCTACCTGCAATCACCTTCTCTGACCTACCTGCACTCACCTGCTCTGTTCAAATCATCTAGGCCTACCTGCACTCACCTGCTCTGTCTGGCCTACCTGCACTCACCTGCTCTGTCATACCTACCTGACTCACCTGCCTTCTCTAGACCTACCTGCACTCACCTGCTCTGTCCTCGCACCTACCTGGCACTCCACCTGCTCTGTCTTGGCCTAACCTGCAACTGCCACCTGCTCTGTTCCTAGAACCTACCTGCACTCACCTGCTCTGTCTGGCCCTACCTGCACTCCACCTGCTCTGTCTAGAACTACCTGCACTCACCTGCTTTGTCTAGGCCTACCTGCAGCTCACACTGCTGTCTAGGCCTTACCGCACTCACCGTTCTCTTAGCCTACCTGCACGCACTGCTCTGTCTGGCCTACCTGCACTACCTGCTCTGTCTAGACCTACCTGCACTCACCTGCTCTGTCAAGGCCTACCTGCCATTCACCTGCCTCTGTCTATGTACTCAACTGCTAAACCTGCACTCAACCTGCTCTGTGCTAAGACCTACCTGCCAGCCGCCTGCTCTGTCTGGCCTACCTGCACTCACCTGCTCTGCCTAGGCCTACCTGCACTCACCTGCTCTGTGTAGGCCCACCTGCACTCACCTGCTCTGTCTAGGCCTACCTGCACTCACCTGCTCTGTCTAGACTGCCTCATTAATTAAAGTGTGTCAATAGCAGGATACCCTCGGTTTAATGATCAACACGCTTGGCTCTAGATTAAACCGAGCTATACATACTTTACATTGTTTGCGAGAGCAGACATAATATCACTATCCGAGTGTTCATTTTCGGAATCAAATTTTGTAAGCATTTAAACTTTATTAAATGAATACTCTATTTCAATTCCACACAAAATGAACTACCATCAAAATAAAGTTATCTTTCTTGTGATGTAAGTGTTGTGACGGTGCGTTAAATCCCTGACGAAGGTTTAGCGTAGATTCAACGATAAGACAATGTATTCCATTGATCCCATTTCCACCATTACCGGGATGTGCTTGACAGGTCATTACAAACATTTCCACGGTCATAACGTTAATTGGAAAAAACGTCAGGCACAAGCAAGTATAAAAGAGTCACAGGAGTCAAATYAAAGCAATCAATCCAGCGACCATTTAAGTGACAGATTGATTTTTCACCCCTCAAACACAGGAAATAGATGGCTGAAAATGACAGCTCCTCGGGTGGGCGGGGCATGCGTGTTGCTATATTAATCAGGTATTGATCCATTCCGTCCTGTCCTTCCTACAGAACTCTGAGGAGGAGGGAGTGTCGCGGGTACGAGTGACCAGCAGGAGGAACCCTCAGAAGGTGGAGCATGTGTTGGGGCTGGTGAGCCGCTACCACATCGAGACGCCTAAGGTCAGTCACCCAGGGTCACCCATGGGTCAAATGAACGCTCCATAACGTAAAGGAGCACAAAAAGTTTCACCCAATCAGTGTCTCTCTCACACTCCTGTCCCAGCTTGCTCATTGAAGCGTCACATGGGTGCCCATTCGTTTTTTTTTTTCTTCATTAAGCTCAATGACCTTTTTGAACATTTTAATAATCAGAGAAGGATGTCACAGCTCCTGCATCACACGGAATCACAGAAAAATCCCAGAGACTCAAATCAGTGATATCAGTTGTCATGYCCACAGCCTTTAGTACAATTCATCATATTGTTGATATGAGAATATTTTCAATTGTTGTAGATTTTGCTGGTGTGGGTTTCTGAAATTCCACCTCTATTTTGCAATTAGATATTTGTGGAGATGGAGGCTGCAAAATTGCTTAGTTTGGGTTCATTATGTCAAATAAGGAAGTGGCAAGCATGTTGACAGCCGTTTCAACTTCATATGTAAACACTGGGCAGATGATGGGGCCTGGTAGTTCATGGTATTTAGCCTCTTCTAATTTGGTAAACTGTCATACTTTCGAATATCTTTAAAAATATATATATTTTGAGACAATATGTAAATGATGTAAATCATGATTGTATGATGAATCATCAAAGATCGAAAATATGTCTATACCACAGGAGGTTGGTGGCACCTTAATTGGGGAGGACGGGCTCGTGGTAATGGCTGGAGAGGAGTTAGTGGAACGGTATCAAATACATCAAACATGGTTTCCATGTGTTTGATGCCATTCCATTTACTCCGTTCAAGCCATTATTGTGAGCCGTCCTCCCCTCAGCAGCCTCCAATGCTCTCTACTGTATGTTAGTGTAATCTGTAGCAGGTTACGTTACCTCAGAATGGAGGGGTGTGACTCACCTGCTGTCACACAGCCCCTGTGTCTGTCTGTCTGTCTGTCAGGGAGGGGGAGGGAGGCCTCCTGTCCATGTACCCTAGTACAACAGTACAGTACCATGGAAGGCCTTGTTTTCACATGCCTTCCCAATCACAACACGCCCAGCGGCACATGGCAGCATAATACCCACAGGCTCTGGCTTTTCAGCCGAGAACTAGTGCATGGGGCGGGGGCGTGAGGAGAGAGGTTCGGGGGGGTAGAGGGTAGGGTGCTGCTGCCTGGGTTGAGGCACGGTGGTACAGGATCACTGTGCTCTATGGTAATGTAATATCAGCATAAAAGCACAGTGACAGTACAGTTTGACTCAATGGTGCTCAGTGAATAGCTGGGCTGGATAATATGGAGCTGGGTGGGTAGTGCTGAGTTCCTCTCTCTCTCATGGAGGGAGGGAGCCGAGGAGGCGGCGGGGGAGGGATGACTGAGCGAGGGAGAAATAGAGGGAGAAAGGGAGCGTGGGGGAGGATGGAGAGAGTTAGGCGGCAGAGAAGCGAGGGCCGGTGCAGTGCAACGCGCAGTCAGAGCTGGAACGGACACCCAGAGCTCAGCCTTCATTGGGTTGCCATGGTAACCACAATCCTCCCCCTGCCTGCATCCCTACAGATAGTTCTGCCTCTCTCTCTCGCTCTCTTTCTCTCCATTTTTCATTCCTTCTTTTGCATCTCTCTTTTATTCCGTCACATTTCCAGCCATACTATACGCACACGTATCCGTACATCCTCAAATGATGCTGTATTTAGCATGGATCATGTGATTTAAATACATTGCTTCACTGCAGGAATTAAATGTGTAAATATACGGACGTGATTATGCAGTCTCATGCACACACTTGTCTTTATTCTCTCTCTATCTCTCTCTCCCGCTCTCTGTCTCTCTCTCTCTCTTTCTCTCTGTCCACCACTACACCTTACCTATCCAACACCCCTCCACCACTACACCTTACCTATCCAACACCCCTCCACCACTACACTTACTATCCAACACCCTCCAGCCACTAATACCTTACCTACCTATTACCTTTTGACTTGCCCTTTTCCTCATGTTTTCTTCCATCTCCTCTCTCTCTCTCGCTCTTATTCTTACCCCCCTTTTCTCTCTTTCTTTTAACCCCTCCCTTTCACTTGCTCTCTCTCTCCCTCTAATCATTATTCTATCAGTTGGATGTGCTGTTGTTGGTGGAGCAGCTGTTCTCTGCCACTGGGGCCTATTAATAGGAGTCAACAGCCGTGGAGCCTTTGTTCCTGTCTCTGTGTTTCTGGTAGAGCAAACTGTAGGCTCCTTGGCAGGTTATATTCTGGTTCAGTGCAGAGTCTCTCCTGTGTGTGTGTGTGTGTGTGTGTGTGTGTGTGTGTGTGTGTGTGTGTGTGTGTGTGTGTGTGTGTGTGTGTGTGTGTGTTAGCTCTACTAGCCCCAGTCATACCTCCACAGGTCAGAGTATTTCATCATGGACCCATTTCTTGTCTTATGTCAATTCCTCTGGATACATTCCTATTGACCATGTTGACAATATTTGCTGTATGGTTGTTCTTTTTCATGTTGCTGGGAAAATGATGTCTTGCTATATCCTTTTTCTTCTTCTGAGGAAACAGGTGGATAGTGTGCTGATGTAGAGATTCATCCTGAGAGAGACAGACCTGTGCCTCTAGCCATCTCCAAGGTTCCCTGCAGTTAATTAAAGGGGAGTTTCACCCTGGCTCTGCCATGGCATATAGTCATTACTATATTAACAACATTATGTTTTAWCATAAACATCAACATTATCCAAACCACAAGCTACAACTAGCACATTTTCATTTCACTGATAGAATCAGGAAGTGCCCCTGTGTATTCGTCTGCTCATAGTGAACCACTAAGTCTGGCATTCATAGCAAATCCTGACACCACCCGGTAGTTAGAGGGGGCGTGTCCACAAACTTGAATAATGGCGTTGTTTACTTAGAACGACCAACACACAGTAATCTCAGAACTTCTCTAGGCAAGATATTTTTGAAAACATTTGTTTCTCACTAATGGTTGTCATCATGCCTGTGTGGTGTTCTGTGCTAATTACAAACAAGCGCGGCAATGAACTTTCCAGAGATTCACACCCAATTAACAGAGATTCTGGCAGTTGCTTGCATTGCGCCTATCACGAATGATGCAGTGACCAAAGATTATCAGAGGAATTTTCAGGCTGAAATGATGGGAAATCCATTTCGACGACAGCGGAGAAGTGATGCGATACCATAAAAAAAATTCTGTCAAAACAAAAGATTCTCAATTAGAGTTAACCTAGCGTTAGCTAGCTTGCTAGCCTAGATGGGTAAGTTAGCAAGCTAACGTTACAGTCCTGTATTGAACACTGAAAGCCATTAGCTAAATCATGGAGCTATCTTTTGGTATACACACTGTCAATCAATTTCGCCTATGCCATGGTAGTCACTGTTAGACTGCTAGCTACCTTCAGCAGAGTAAACATGTTCTATCTCCGACTGATGTTAYCTAACGTAAACTAGCTAATGTTACCAAATACGAGTCTCAATTTGGTAGCTATCTATTCCACCCTTATCTATAAAACACAAGCTGACTGCTATTGACAAGAATGAAATGTCAAAGTCAATGGGCTGGGGAAGGTTTACAGACAGTACTTTGAGATGAGGAAGGGTTTTTTGGTTGTGCAGGGTTGTGCTTAGACAGTACATGCATTGTTGTGTATGAGAGGGATTGGGGTGCCATTTCTCCTCAATCTCCCATACACAACCATTCATACTGTGTAAGAGCTGTCTTCCTAAGACTGTTCACACCTTCTTTAGCCCATTCACTTTGTTAACTGATCTTTCCTCTCAAAAGCAGCTCCCAATGTCCCCCACATTGTCCCTAAACAATACGCTATCCGGTCCCATTCGGTTGACACCTTTACCAACAAAGGCGTGTTGCCCTACGTCCCTTCCGCAAAAAGTGTAAAATGCTAAGAACACAACCATGTCTTTCCAGGAGACATGCAGTACCAGCAAATATTCTGCAAGAGGACAAAACAGTTGGTGGTTAAGAAGCCCTACAACACTTTCGTCCGAGTCTTATCCAGCTGGCCGTTCACTGCAGACCGGAAAAGACCATCGCCATAAGCATAAAGAGTCCCAGCTTCCCCAACCCACCATTGCCAGTGTACCGAAGCCGGATAAAGGACTTATTCTGCGTTTACACAGGCAGCCCAATTCTGATATTTTTTCACAAATTGGAAAAGATCTGATGTGATTAAGACCAATTAGTGGAAAAAAGATCAGAATTTGGCTGACTGTGTAAACGCAGCCAGTGTGGCTCAACATAAGACAGTGATTCCCAAACTCGGTCCTAGGGACCCCAAGGGGTGCACATTTTAGTTTTTGCCCTAGCACTACACAGCTGACTCAAATAATCAAAACTTGATGTTCAGCTGTGTAGTGCTATGGCAAAAATCTAAACGTGCACCCCTTGGGATCCCCAGGACCGAGTTTGGGAATTCCTGGCCTAAGACCATGTACAACATGGGGTCTCCAACCCTGTTCCCGGAGAGCTATCCTCCTGTATGTTTTTGCTCCAACCCCAGTTGTAACTAACCTGGTTCAGTTTGTTATGCTACAATGGCACACGCAGGCAAAGGAATTTTGTTTCTGTATCTATAATCCAGTCCAGGAAGAAGCACAGGCACCACACGGTATTATGTGTAAGACAAAAAACAAGCAAGATTATACTTTGAACAACAGTTGAACCATGCCAGCATAACATCAACATTAGGGTAGACTAGTTGAACATACAACAATATCTAGCCTAATAAAAATAAATAGGGCATAACCTTCAACCTTTAGACAGTATCTACCTACAGCCATGTCTATCAGGCATGCTTAGGCAAATATTTTTAATTTTTTWAAGTAAAACCAGCTTCAGTTTTAGAGATTTACAATAGTAAATTGTTGTATTATTGTTTCTCCTCACTGTTTGCTTGTAAACTTAGCTATATATGGCTATGCAATACTATGCAATATCTGTTTGGAATCGTATCTTGCATCATGCCTATAATTTTTTGATTGAAATGCATCCAAGGTCATAATCATAAACAATGTCAACCCTCGTCAATTTTGTTACATAGCCAACTAGTAAATTACTTACAGTTGCTGATGCGACACGTTTGCTAACAAGTTACAAATGCGAGGCAAGTGGCGCAGCGGTCTAAGGCACTGCATCTCAGTGCTAGAGGCATCACTACAGACACCCTGGTTCGAATCCAGGCTGTATCACAACTGGTCGTGATTGCGAGTCCCATAGGGCGGTGCACAATTGACCCAGCGTCGTCTGGGTTTGGGCGMTGTAGGCCGTCATTGTAAATAAGAATTTGTTCTTAACTGACTTGCCTAGTTAAATAAAGTTTAAATAAAAAAATATATAATAACAAGTTAGCAGGCACCAGGCTAAATAGCTAGCCAACTGCAGTCATGTACTAATGTTTGCTGGTAAACCTAGCTTTAGGTGGCTGGTTGTAAAGTTGGAGCTTGCTGTTTAGTAGCTAGCCATACCTATGACTAAAAAGAGAATAGGTTTTACAATTAATACAAAATATATATTTGTGTCATATATATGGCTACTGGTAGTTGTTTAGCTAGCTAAATTAGCAAACAGAAAAATAATTAAATTTCACCCCACTGTAACAGCAATACACAATATGGGTTTCAGTAGATAAACTAAAGTTAGCTCGGTGCTTTGCAGGACACATAACTTACTTAGCTAGGCATCGTATTTGTTATCTGCCCTCTTGGTGCTGGCATTGGCTGTAGCTGAGCTTCTAACGTTAGCTAAATCCAACCTTTTGTTTCGAATCCTATTTGCTATATTCCGGTTGAAACATGTATGGTCGAATATCACCAATTTCAGTTGTGCCCAAAGGATTGTTGGTAGTGTCTGCCTCCTTTTAAATAAAGCCTGCCTTGAGGGAGGGACGGGGGCCAGAGCAACACAAGTTGTAGTCTTTCAGCAACTGGAAAATTGTGTCTGCTTGTATATTTAGCAATGAATCCGCCGATAGCAACATCGATGAAAGAAGTCCAATGGCTCTATCGAACAAGGACAACCATATCGACACCCACAAAAATGTTTAGTACGATCAGTAGAACATAGAGCCATCGCGAAATGCCACAAAGCASYACTACATGTATTTTTAGATTTTAGATGTATTTTTAGATTTTAGGGTGTATCATTCAGTGCGCGAAGCCCTGAACTGCCTTCCTCCTGGGCAACTATGTGTGAAACACGTCTCACTGTCCTAGAAATGCCTCAAACAAGCCCAGATTCCCCATGGTGAAATTCCCCTTTAAGATAACAAGAGAGGATACGGATGGGTTATGGTGTGACTGCTCCTTTAACTTCTCTAGGGTATGTGGGACGGTAGCGTCCCACCTCGTCAACAGCCAGTGAAACTGCAGGGCACCAAATTCAAAACAACAGAAATCCCATAATTTAAATTCCTCAAGCATACAAGTATTTTACACCATTTTAAAGATAAACTTGTTGTAAATCCAGCCAAAGTGTCCGATTTCAAAAAGGTTTTATGACGAAAGCACACCAAACGATTATGTTAGGTATGAGCCAAGTCACAGAAAAAGACAGCCATTTTTTCAGCCAAAGAGAGCAGTAACAAAAAGCAGAAATAGAGATAAAATTAATCACTAACCTTTGATCACCTTCATCAGATGACACTCATAGGACTTCATGTTACACAATACATGTATGTTTTGTTTGGTAAAGTTCATATTTATATCCAAAAATCTGAGTTTAGACGGGACGCTACTGTCTCACTTGGCAAAAAGCCTGAGAAAATGCAGAGCGCCAAATTAAATTACTATTACTATGATTAAATTACTATGATAATTACTATAAAATCAAACTTTCATTAAATCACACATGAAAGATACCAAATTAAAGCTACACTGGTTGTGAATCCAGCCAACATGTCAGAATTCAAATAGGCTTTTTGGCGAAAGCATACGATGCTATTATCTGAGGAATGCACCATTGTAAACAAAGAGAGATACGCATATTTCAACCCTGCAGGCGCGACACAAAACGCAGAAATAAAAATATAATTCATGCCTTACCTTTGACGAGCTTCTGTTGTTGGCACTCCAATATGTCCCATAAACATCACAAATGGTCCTTTTGTTCGATTAATTCTGTCGATATATATCCAAAATGTCCATTTATTTGGCGTGTTTGATCCAGAAAAACACAGGTTCCAACTTGCTCAAACGTGARGACAAAATATCTCAAAGGTCACCTGTAAACTTTGCCAAAAAATMTCAAACTACTTTTGTAATACAACTTTAGGTATTTTTTAACGTTAATAATCAATACAATTGAAGACGGGATGATCTGTGTTCAATACAGGATTAAAACCAACTGTAGCTAGCTTTCTGGTCTCGTGCCTCTAACAAACCTGACACGTCGAGTGACAGGTCAAGATGGCTGTACTTCTTCATTACACAAAGGAATAACCTCAACCAATTTCTCAGGACTGTTGACATCCAGTGGAAGCCGTAGGAACTGCAAGCAGGTCGCTTAGAAATCTGGTTTCCCAATGAAAACTCATTGAAAAGAGAGTGACCTAAAAAMAAAAAAAATCTGAATGGTTTGTCCTCTGGGTTTCGCCTGCTAAATAAGTTATGTTATACTCACAGACATGATTCAAACAGTTTTAGAAACTTCAGAGTGTTTTCTATCCAAATCTACTAACAATATGCATATATTATCTTCTGGGGATGAGTAGCTGGCAGTTGAATTTGGGTATACTTTTCATCCAAACGTGAAAATGCTGCCCCCTACCCTAGAGAAGTTAAGACAGCAGGAGAGGATCAGGATGGGTTTTGGTGTGACTGCTCCTTTAAGACAACAGGAGAGGATCAGGAATGGATTTTGGTGTGACTGCTCCTTAAGTCAACAGGAGAGGACAGGATGGGTTTGGTGTGACTGCTCCTTTAAGACAACAGGAGAGGATCAGGATGGATTTTGGTGTGACTGCTCCTTTAAGTCAACAGGAGAGGATCAGGATGGTTTTGGTGTGACTGCTCCTTTAAAAGACAACAGGAGAGGATCAGGATGGGTTTTGGTGTGACTGCTCCTTTAAGACAACAGGAGAGGATATGGATGGGTTATGGTGTGACTGCTCCTTTAGGACAGCAGGAGAGGATCAGGATGGGTTTTGGTGTGATGCTCCTTTAGTCAACAGGAGAGGAACAGGATGGGTTTTGGTGTGACTGCTCCTTTAAGACAACAGGAGAGGATCAGGATGGATTTTGGTGTGACTGCTCCTTTAAGTCAACAGGAGAGGATCAGGATGGGTTTTGGTGTGACTGCTCCTTTAAGACAACAGGAGAGGATCAGGATGGGTTTTGGTGTGACTGCTCCTTTAAGACAACAGGAGAGGCTACGGATGGGTTTTGGTGTGACTGCTCCTTTAAGACAACAGGAGAAGGTCAGGAATGGGTTATGGTGTGACTGCTCCTTTAAGACTGCCTCGACGTCCTCTCTCCTTACATGGGCATGCATCCTGTCAGGTGACCAGGGAGTAGTCACATTGCTTCTCAGAGAGTGCATAGAAATGACCGAAATGCTCTTACACATGCTGTGTGTGCAGGGGGTGGGGGTGTTGCTATGGTGATAATGGGTGTGTGTGTGAGTGTGAGTGTGTTTGTTCTTCCAGGTGGGTTTATATAATGGGGGATGTGAGCGCTAGATGACAGTACGCTGACAGGCAGATGTGCTGTGAGGCTGTGAGGTGGGATATGCTGTAGCCCTCCCATAAGCCAAAGGAAAGGTCCTTCCTTGACACCGTAAATCACAGGTCTCCCCTTTTCATTTGTCAAGGGAGGGTCAAGGGTTACCGATTTAATTTCAGAAGATAAATCACCATATATTGTTGATACAAATCTTCCCAGCAGTCCCCAAGCCTTTAATTGGACACAGTGTTTACCTAAACAAACACAAACACATGTTGGTCAGGTGCGAGGTAAATTAGTATGTCTTCATTATTCGCTTCTAGACATTTCTATTACCTGATATTGACCCTGCTTTAAGGATAAAAGAGAAATTCATTGTCATTTTGGATATTGGTTATTTCTATAACCAGGTTTCCATCCAACATTTTTATACGGGTAAAGTACATGTCGGATAAAAATGTCATAACAGACCTGATGGAAACAGAAWTTTTTTTCGGTAAACTTTCCAAATGTCGATAAAACAAAAGGTGGGATCTTTTTGTGTCAGTAAAAATAATTATGCAAGAAATGTCGATGGAAATGCTATTATACGCAAATCTCGAGATATGTTGTCGGAATTGGTTCAGCCACCGGGCTTCTCCATGCATCGCGCCGACAGAGACAAACACCTCTCTGGGAAGAGGAAGGGCGGGGGTGTATGCTTCATGATTAACGACTCATGGTGTAATCATAACAACTTACAGGAACTCAAGGCCTTCTGCTCACTCGACCTAGAATTCCTTACAATCAAATGCCGGCCATTTTACCTACCAAGAGAATTCTCGTCAGTTATAGTCACAGCTGTGTACATTCCCCCTCAAGCAGACACCAAGACGGCCATCAAGGAACTTCACTGGACTCTATGCAAACTGGAACCATATATCCTGAGGCTGCATTTATTGTGGCTGGGGATTTTAACAGAGCAAATTTGAGAACAAGGCTACCTAAATTCTACCAGCATATTGATTGCATTACACGCATGGGCAATACCCTCGACCACTGCTACTCTAACTTCCGTGATATATACAAAGCCATCCCCCGACCACCCTTCGGCAAATCCGACCACAATGCCATCTTGCTCGTCACAGGATGTACCAGTGACGAGAACCATTCAAAGCTGGTCCGACCAATCGGAAGCTACGCTTCAAGATTGTTTTGATCAATCASGCGGACTGGAATATGTTCCTGTCAGCCTCAGAGAACAATATCGACCTATACGCTGACTCGGTGAGTGAGTTTATAAAGAAGTGGATTGGAGATGTTGTACAGTGACTTAAAACCTACCCTAGCCAGAAACCGTTGATGGATGGCGACATTCGCGAAAAACCGATAGCGTGATCCACCGCATTTAACCATGGAAAGAGGTCTGGGAATATGACTGAATATAAACAGTGTAGTTATTCCCTCCGCAAGGCAATCAAACAAGCAAAATGCCAGTACAGGGACAAGGTGGAGTCGCAATGCAACGGCTCAGACACGAGACGTATGTGGCAGGGTCTACAGGAAATCACGGACTACAAAAAGAAAACCAGCCACGTCACGGACACTGACGTCACACTTCCAAACAAACTAAACACCTTCTTTGCCCGCTTTGAGGATAATACAGTGCCACCGTCACGTCTCGCTAACAAGGACTGCCCCCCCTCGCCGTGGCTGAAGTGAGTAAAACATTTAAATGTGTTAACCATCGCAAGGCTGCTGGCCCAGACTGCATCCCTAGCCGTGTCCTCAGAGCATGCGCAGACCAGCTGGCTGGTGTGTTTATGGACATATTCAATAGCTCCATATCCCAGTCTGTTGTCCCCACYTGCTTCAAGATAGCTACCATTGTTCCTGTACCCATGAAGGCAAAGATAACTYAACTAAATGACTACTGCCCCGTAGCACTCACTTCTGTCATCATGAAGTGCTTTGAGTCAAGGATCATATCACCTCCACCTTACCGGCCACCCTAGACCCACTTCAGTTTGCATACCGCCCCAACAGGTCCACAGGCGACGCAATTGCCATCACACTGCACACTGCCATATCCCATCTGGACAAAAGCAATACCAATGTAAGAATGCTGTTCATTGACTACAGCTCAGCATACAACACCATAGTACCCTCCAAGCTCATCATCAAGCTGGAGGCCCTGGGTCTCAACCCCGCCCTGTGCAATTGGATCCTGGACTTTCTGACGGGCTGCCCCCAGGTGGTGAAGGTAGGAAACAGGAAACAACATCTCCACATTGCTGACTCTCAACACTGGGGCCCCACAAGGGTGTGTGCTCAACCCCCTCCTGTACTCCCTGCCATGTACGCCTCCAACTCAATCATCAAGTTTCCAGACAACACAACAGTAGTGGGCTTGATTACCAACAACGACAAGACAGCCTACAGGGAGGAGGTGAAGACAGACGGAGTGTGGTGTCAGGAAAACAACCTCTCACTCATCGTCAACAAAACAAAGAAGATGATCGTGGACTTCAGGAAACAGCAGAGGGAGCATCCCCCTATCCACATCGAAGGGACAGTAGTGGAGAAGGTGGAAAGTTTGAAGTTCCTCAGTGTACACATCACAGACAAACTGAAATGGTCCACCCACACAGACAGTGTGGTGAAAAAGGAGCAACAGCACCTCTTCAACCTCMMSAYKCTGAAGAAATTTGTCTTGTCACCCAAACCCTGACAAACTTTTACAGATGGACAATCGAGAGCATCCTGTCGGGCTGTATCACAGCCTGGTACGGCAACTGCACCGCCCTCAACCGCAAGGCTCTCCAGAGGGTGGTGCAGTCTGCACAACGCATCACCGGGGGCAAACTACCTGCCCTCCATGACACCTACAGCACCCGATGTCACAGGAAGGCCAAAAAGATCATCAAGGACGTCAACCACCTGAACCACTGCCTGTTCTGACCGCTACCATCCAGAAGGTGAAGATCAGTGCAGGTGCATTAAAGCTGGGACCGAGAGACCCGAAAAACAGCTTCTTTTCTCAAGGTCAGCAGACTGCTAAACTGCAGTCACTAACTCAGAGAGGCTGCTGCCTACATTGAGACCCAATCACTGGCCACTTTAATAAATGGATCACTAGTTACTTTATACAATGCCACTCTAAATAATGCACTTTAATAGTATTTACATATCTTACATTACTCATATCACAAGTATATACTGTATTTTTTTAAATAATGTTTACATATCTTACATTACTCATATCACATGTATATACTGTATTTAATATCATCTATTGCACCTTGCCTATGCCACTGGCCCATCCATATACTTACATTTAAGATATTCTCATTCACCCCTTTAGATTTGTGTGTATTAGGTAGTTTTGTTGGGGATCGTGGATTACTTGTTAGATATTACTGCACTGTCGGAACTAGAAGCACAAGCATTTCGCTACAACTCGCATTAACATCTGCTAACCATGTGTATGTGACAAATACAATTGGATTTGATTTGATATTGATATTGATATAATGAACATCTAATCAAAGTAAACTTGGAGTCACGTGATGACGTTTTGTGGTCCTCCCACTACGACTCGTCAGGAAAGCAAGTGGTTTATTAGACTACAGATTAAATAAATTATGATGAACTTCACAGGGTGGTGAAAACGCACGGTGATGAGCTTGATGCTCCTTTCAATAAATATCAAGGGTCWTATTCTGGTGACGTGATGATCGATGCTTGGCTGCCGTTTGACAAGTAAAAATAATCTCTCTCTTTAGTCCATAATAATCTGATCGTGTAGACTATACGTGCGCTTTGGCCAACAGCAGGCTGTTGCTAGAGCGCACGTGCCCATACCAGAGTGGGCACACTCACTATATAACMCAACATTTTTTGTGAGAAAAGCATCAGTAGAGTTGAAAATGCCATGGAAACCCGTTTAACTTTTTTCACCGCAAAAAGGTATTTTCTTATGTGCCCTACGTCATCACGCACGGTCTCAAGTCAATTTGATGGAAACACATCTCTGGTGGGAAAATGTGCATGTAGTTTTTATGCTGATATTAAAATCTGTTGCCAATTGGATTTAAATCCAGCTTATGATATCCCTCTCAGCATGAAACATGACATACTGTAAACAATCTTTATAGATGTGTTCCATCTCAGTAGAAACGCTCCTCTGTGTAAGTGTTTTGTAGACATCCTACTTGACTCCTGTAAACTAAGGAGAATCCTGACCACTGGTTTGACAGTGCAGCTGTGGTAACAACACAGTGAACACATTTAGCTTTTAGAAATTACCCTCTGAGCAGAGGCATCTGTTCCTAGACGCATCTGAGCCCTCAGCGTGTGAGTGTGACTGCACTGGGATATGGACCCACTGTTAGGATAGTATACTGCTATACGCACTATTCCCAAGCTTCAAGGACCAGTAAAGCATTTGATCAGAATGACTGTATATATGCATCCATGTCAGTCAGTGCATCCATGTCAATGCATCCATGTCAGTCAGTAATAATAATCTTAACGGCACATCCTTGCTACCGTATAAGCTAATATAATGCACACTATGCCGTGTTGGAGACTATTTCATAGAACCTCTGGTCTGATTTGCCATTGGTAACCTCCTGTACCCTGTTCCCCTCTTCCTTCCTCTCCTTCTTTCCCTCTCTCTCTCTCTCATTCCATCTCCCTGTCCTGCTTACACAGAGAGTACTGGTCATTGATTGGTTCTAAGGAGAACTAGCAAAATGTTTTATATTTCATATTATATAATCTTTAAAGGAATAGGATTCTTTTCCCCAGAGGTACTACAAACGCCCACATGCACTCGCATACACACACACATCAACACACACACACACACACACACACACACACACACACACACACACACACACACACACACACACACACACACACACACACACACACAACATATCTGTGTTCATAGTGCAGGCAATCTCTGTTTCTTTGCTGCTCTCCTCCATCTCTCCTGCCTGTACTGTATCCATCTATTTCCATTCCCTCTGTCATATTGTGCCTTTTATACTGCAAACGCTCTCGCTGCATACCGCTGGACAGTAAATATGATGCAGGCGATGGGTAAGAGAGACATAGAGACAAGAGAGGCAGAGGGAGAATGGTTCCAACATGTGCTCGGTCATGTGTGCCGTGATGGATATGCTTGCACCGCCTTCAAGCAGTCCTTCAAGCAGCGCCTTCAAGCAGCTCCTTCAAGCAGCGCCTTCAAGCAGTGCCTTCAAGCAGCACCTTCAAGCACCTCCTTCAAGCACCTCCATCAAGCCAGCCTTCAAGCACCTCCTTCAAGCACGCGCCTTCAAGCACCTCCTTCAAGCAGCGCCTTCAAGCAGTGATTGGTTTGGACAGAAGTTGTGACTGCATCTTCGTAACCGAGATGGGCACTCTGTGGCACCGCTCTCTCCGTTAAAAATGTAAACGTTCCCCCTTCTTTCTGCTCCTCTTGCAGAATCTCCAGAAGTTACAGGAATAGAATATCATGATAATGAAGTGAGTTACTGTTGCATGTAATTAAGTGTGGCTGAGCCTGCTGTTTGTGCCTCCGGGTAGGGCTGCAGTAGCTGTGTACTGGCTGTAAGCACTCACTTAGATACACACACACCACACAACCAACACACACACACCACACACACACACACACACACACACACACACACACACACACACACACACCACATACATACATACACATACACACGTCTACTCTTAAGATATGTCCCGTAGGTGCATACACATACATATATTCTTCATGTACACACTAAGACAGTTCCCAACCTTTTTTGGTTATTGTACCCCGAATCACATTTTGCTCTATCCGTAAATCCCACAAAGTACCCCCTCATGTGCACCTTACCAGTAGGCTTATGGTCTCATGAGTCTTCTCAAGTACCTCCTTGGATTGGCCAAGTACCTCCAGGGTACCCCCAGTACCCCTGTGGATAGGCCAAGTTCCTCCAGGGTACCCCCAGTACCCCCTGTGGATAGGCCAAGTACCTCCAGGGTACCCACAGTACTCCTGTGGATAGGCCAAGTTCCTCCAGGGTACCCCAGTACCTCCTGTGGATAGCCAATACCTCCAGGGTACCCCAGTACCCCTGTGAGAGGCCAAGTACCTCCAGGGTACCCACAGTACCTCCTGTGGATAGGCCAAGTACCTCCCAGGGTACCCCCAGTACCCCCTGTGGATAGGCCAAGTTCCTCCAGGGTACCCCCAGTACCCCCTGTGGATAGGCCAAGTACCTCCAGGGCCAAGTACCTCCAATGTCCTAGTAGCCCAGTTTGGGAACCAGTGCTCTAAGGTACTCTTCATAGATAGTTTCTCTCTTTCTCACAACTCAGACACTGTAAATATACTCTCTTCCCCCACACACCCAGTTCCATCTCACCACCACATTGAATGAATAATGTACATATACAGGTCTTTAATGCAGATACTGTAACACACACACACACACACACAAACACACACACACACACACACTCCAGTTATCCAAAAGACCATGAGCCGTGGTGTCTGTTAGATGGAGCTCTTATCAACACTTACACTTATAAGCTTGCATAAATAGTACACTGGCAGTCATCACTGACTAAAAAACGTAACCACACACATAAATACATGTCCATCCATACTCTCTCTTCCTCGCCGTCTCTCTTCCACATTCTCACTCCCTCTCTCACTCTCTCTCTTCCTCCACCCACTCGAAAGCCCAAGCGTGTAATCTTGTTGGTTGCGTACACATGTGTTGATGTCATCATTGTGAGCATGTGAGATATTTCCCCCATGGTTCTTCAGTGTACCATGGAGTCTTAGATGCACGGAACAGCATTGTTTTCTAATAGATATACTAGTCTCTCCCTGTCAGTACAGGGCTCTGGTCATCATACTATGTTTGATCTCGGTGTTTAGTAATAKGTGATTCAATATTGTCCCAGGCTTGCTGAAAATGGAATACATTGGTATAGGTAGAAGAGGGAGGGATCTATAATATAGTGATTTAGAGGCACCCTTTATTACAAGGCAAAGCCCTATAATGGTAATAGATTTTTGTATCATAACCCCTAGTATTTTTTTGATAATATACCATTTGTAACAGGATTGTCATGTGAATGTGAGGCGCAACAACACCTGTTTCATTGTTACATCACGTCTAGATGTTCAGCGCCACAGCATGACATTAGCCCTGAGGGTGTCAATCAATGGCCCAAGACAWCAAAGCTCCTATCATTGAACCAGAGATGACCGTAGATGCCCAGGGACCGGTCCCAGGAACAGGGCTGTAAATTGGAGGCTGTCTGTTGGATTTTGGCTGCATTGGAACCAGGGAATACATGGATTTCGAATAGCAGAGGTTATGATCTGGCCTATCTTTTACCCCCAAAACACAGTTCACACATATGAAGGAGACACATGTGACTAGGTAATAGCCCTTTCGTGTGTGAGGGAGTGTCTTTCCTCCCTATGCAGTGAACGGTGTGGTTTACTAGTCAAAAGTTTGGACACCTACTCATTCAAGGGTTTTTCTTTACTTTTTATTATTTTCTACATTATAGAATAATAGTGAAGACATCAAAAATATGAAATAACACATATGGAATCATGTAGTAACCAAATAATTGTAAAACAAATCAAAATATATTTTTGATTTTAGATTCTTCAAAGTAGCCACCCTTTGCCTTGATGACAGTGTTGCACACTCTTGGCATTCTCTCAACCAGCTTCACCTGGAATGCTTTTCCAACAGTCTTGAAGGAGTTCCCACATATGCTGAGCACTTGTTGGTTGCTTTTCCTTCACTCTGCGGTCCAACTCATCCCAAACCATCTCAATTGGGTTGAAGTCGGGTGATTGTGGAGGCCAGGTCATCTGATGCAGCACTCCATCACTCTCCTTCTTGGTCAAATAGCCCGTACACAGCCTGGAGGTGTGTTGGGTCATTGTCCTGTTGAAAAATAAATGATAGTCCCGCTAAGCGCTGAGCGTTCACCTACTCTGCGTCTCACAAAGACACGGAGGTTGGAACCAAAAATGTCATATTTGGACTCATCATACCAAAGGACAGATTTCCACCGGTCTAATGTCCATTGCTCGTGTTTCTTTGCCCAAGCAAGTCTCTTCGTCTTGTTGGTGTCCTTTAGTAGTGGTTTCTTTGCAGAAATTTGACCATGAAGGCCTGATTCACGCAGTCTCCTCTGAACAGTTGATGTTGAGATGTGTCTGTTACTTGAACTCTGTGAAGCATTTATTTGGGCTGCAATCTGAGGTGCAGTTAACTCTAATGAACTTATCCTCTGCAGCACAGTTAACTCTGGGTCTTTGTTTCCTGTGGCGGTCCACATGAGAGCCAGTTTCATCATAGTGCTTGATGGTTTTTGCGACTGCACTTGAAGAAACTTMAAAAGTTCTTGAAATTTTACGGATTGACTGACCTTCACGTCTTAAAGTAATGATGGATTGTCATTACTCTTTGCTTATTTGAGCTTTTCTTGCCATAATATGGACTTGGTCTTTTACCGAATAGGGCTATCTTCTGTATACCACACCTACCTTGTCACAACACAACTGATTGGCTCCAACGCATTAAGAAGGAAAGAAATTCCACAAATTAACAAAGCACACAAGTTAATTGAAGTGCATTCCAGGTGACTACCTCATGAAGCTGGTTGAGAGAATTCCAAAGTGTGCAAAGCTGTCATCAAGGCAAAGGGTGGCTACTTTGAAGAATATATTTTGATTTGTTTAACACTGTTTTGGTTACTACATGATTCCATATGTGTTATTTCATAGTTTGGATGTCTTCACTATTATTCTACAATGTAGAAAATAGTAAAGGTAAAGAAAAAACATTGAATGAATAGGTGTGTCCAAACTTTAGACTGGTACTGTAGGTGGCGTGGCCCCTTTAAGAGCAGCCAGTGAAGCGCTCAGTCCTGTTGCTGCTGCTGCTGATGATGGCAGTGCTGCCAGTTGATTGGCTGTGGTTGTCAGGGCTGAGGTGCTGGAGGGATGCTCTGTCTCCCCCTCTCCGCCTCTCGCTCTTTTCTCTCTCCCTCTCGCTCTCTTTCTCTCCATCTCGCTTGCTCGCCTCCCTCTGTATAATCCACATCTAGGGCAAGCTGATTGAGAGCCAGTCCAGTGCTCAGCTCCTCTCTGCAGGCTGAGAAAAGAGAGAGAGAAAGACATAGAAACGCTGCTTCTCAACGCAGGAGGAAAAACAGGAGGAAGAAAACGGGTTTGGAAAAAGGGAAGAGAAATACCGAGGAAGATTTCATCTGAGGATATCATTTATACCTGTACATATTGTTTATATATATATATTTGTACACACGCATATAGATATTTATATACATATATCTCTGTATATATCTGTGTATTTGTGCTTGTCTGTTTATACTAATATTTTTATATGTATTTGTGTGTGTGTGTGTGTAAATATATATAAACAAATGAARATATCTATGAATTTCTATACATATCACTGTGAAACAAGAGCGGCGAGAGGAAAATGTACCATCAGGGCTGGTCTCTGATTGTGTGATRGTATACAATATTTTCAATATTATCTTCTTTTATCWTCTACGTCAAGAGGAAGGAAGACTACGTACTCATTTTTTGTTTTCCTGTTGCTACTTCCCCCTCCTCGCTCTTTTTTTTGTCATTTGAGGGGAATGAAGAGAGGAGAGTAACAAGATTTGGAGAAAAAGGGAAAATCTGTCGAATTGCTGTGATTAGTGTTATTTRCGTCGGTATTAGCGCTCTGCGAGCCGATCGCAGCGTGCTGCGTGTGATCTGAGGAGGCAGCAGAGAGAAAGTGCCACACCACGCCGCTCAGCGCCAGCCCAGCGCCAGCCCAGCACCAGCCCAGCCAGCATGCACAAACACCACCACTGCTGCAAGTGCCCAGAATGTTACGAGGTGACCCGCATGGCCGCCCTGCGCAGGATGGACGCCCCTCAGTACCAAGAATGGCAGGCCGAGCCCTATGGATACCCGGCCGGGTACGGGCCCGGAGGCGGGCAGACCTTACCCCAGCCTCCAGTCTCAGGGGGAGGAGGAGGAGGAGGCATGGGAGGAGGAGGGGGCACTCTGGGGAGAAGTAAGGGCAAGATGACGTCTGCTGGGGGTCCCGGAGGCCCAAACCCCAAGGGCCAATCCAAGGGCGGCACCAAGGTGAATGGCAACAATTCTGGTGGTCAAGCAGGTTGGTGGCCGGAGTGCACCTGTTCCAACCGGGAGTGGTACGACCAGGTAACTACCTCAACTTCCTCAGCTGTGCTCATGGCCTTCTGTCCCACGCCTCTGGGAGCGTAGGGATTAGGCAGATGGGCAGTGGGTGAATGGGATTTGATACGAGGTTGCTGGGTTGGAACAGACACGAGTGTGTACATCTTTAGAGGTGCTCATCTGTCTTGGTGGAGCCTGTTGTGCTGTGGTGTGGTAGAGAGCAGCCGGCGCTGATGGCTCATATTCACTCCTTCATCCCAGCCTTCTGCTCTAATACAGATTCTCTGTTCATCTGGTCATTCTCATTCATTCATTTAGGGAGTAGTGGGCTGTTTCCTATACATTGTTCAACTATACAGAACAGGCCGACTARTCTCCATTCACTTCATCATAAGAATGCAATGCCTTACATAAAGGTCAGATGGGATTGAAATTGCTTATTTATTTTATTTCATCTAAGGCCTACGTTAACATTACAGAGTAAAATAGCCCTGCATTGGTTTTCATCCTACAGCCATAGTGTAGAGGCGATAMGGAGATATGCGTTGAAAGCTAAATGATGCTAAAGCCGGCTCATTACACTGAAATGTAGACAGACATTTGTCTCCTCTATCGGCCCGTTCCAAYAAAAACAACATTTTGCCTGACACGAACACCCCATATGTGATGCATGTTTCTCACAGATTAACTAATGAAAGGGTTGTCTCTCATCAGGCAGATTTTCAGTAGAAAGAGGGAGAGGAGATGGAGATGAGAGAGGGGAGAGGGAGGGAGGAGAGAGGAGAGAAGGAAGAGCTCCATTAAGATGTCTTATGTCTGTATGCGGCTAGTTATTCCTTATAAAATGTTCATTTGTCCTGAGATGGAGGGTTGGATAAAAACTGACTGACGAAAGGGAAGAAGCATCCATCCTACTGGGTGGATATGATACGTAACTAGGACCATCTAAACCGGCACGTTTCATATTCTCCATTTAACATTTCCTTCATTTTCATGGGGCCTCTATCATCTCAGTCTAGACATATCTCTTTTGACTTAAGCTAGGAAGTCAGTGTGTGTTTCTTTGTGTATTTGAGCAAAGAGCATAGAATGGCAGGAGAGTGAGAGAGTGAGAAACATCATGGGGGTAAAATGGAGGCTGAAATCTCACTGGCAATGTTGGAGAAATTCTACTGAACACAGAGCACAGATGAACAGCAACCTGACTGATATCACTAGCTAGCCTTCCTCTACAGCAGGGATGGGGGTCACAAAAAATATKTGAATCCGATGATGAGGTGCCGCAATTCGTATTTTTTTTAAGCTAGTTTGCTGAAATGTTACACATTTTGTCATGGAGCAGAGAGAATATTTAGCAATTTTATAACTACTTCATGCACATTTTTTAGTTCCTGCAATTCTACTCATTTTGCCATGGGGTGGGGAGAAAAAWTAGCAGTTTTACAGCTAATTTCTTGCAATTCTACACATTTTGCCATAGGGTGGAGAGACATGTTTGCAGTTTTTACTATGATATCTGAATGAGACTGACTAACGYAATCAATGGGGGCCCCCCGGGCTCAAATTCGACATTACTACAAGTTTAGATAGCTGTCCGCTAGACTAATTTACCAATCTATAAAAATCTAGCTGACATTGGCTAATTAAGTGATTATCAGTGACTGACATAACAAGAGAAAAACTGCTGACCCGTAACCGAAATTGCTCTTGGTGTATTCTACTATTCTATCTCGCAACAGTAAGATGACATCCCGACTGAGTCCCCCCCTGATACATTTTTTAGGGGTGAAAGATGCCCATCCCTGCTCTACAACAACCATGGAGGGAGAGGTTTGAATTGTAACAGAAACAGTGAAGTAGTCCAGGATTTGCTGCACCCTTGACATAATAGTACCGTGATAATAATCTACAGTATTCTAACCAGTCCTCATCCAATCAGACAGATTTCACTTCTCACACGTTTAAAACCTCACAGCAGTTTTGATTACGTAAGCATTTTGTCGTGGCTACTATTTATTTACCATCATCAGTACAAATGTCCTCCTGCCAACTGCTCGTTCCCAGCGTATATTGAATGTCCCGATTTCAAATTAATTGGAGCCAGTATCTCATGTGAGATGTTTTTCGGTCGCTCGTTCATTTATGTGGCGGCTTGTTAATTCATGTAAAGGAGGGTGGGTTATTTACAGCATGCATCATCACATTTTAGCCACAGCCTTTGATAGATGAAATCAGTGGAGGTAAAAATGATTGGTCCTGCTCCTCTTCTGTCATCCTGTCAGAGGATCTTTGGGATGGTTCATACTGCACATACTGTAGCTCAGGCAGTTACACATTATCACACATCTTTGTTAGGAGGTAGTCTGGGTGTACATAGAAACGTTTCAATGTGTGTCAAATACAGCATACGAATCCAAACAGTGATAATCTGCCATGTAACCGGCACAACAGAACCGGAAACACAGAGACTGAATAAGTGGTGATAGTAGAGGTGAAAAAACGAATGTCGTGAAAAAGAGAGGAATAAGCCAAAAAAGGCGGCCGGCGTGGAAAGGGGGAGGGGTTATGTAAGAGGTGCTGAGAGAGAGAGAGAGAGAGAGAGAGAGAGAGAGAGAGAGAGAGAGAGAGAGAGAGAGAGAGAGAGAGAGAGAGAGGCCTCAGCCTCCTAACAGGCCCTCTACAGGGTCAGGTTTTACCCCCCCCCCCCTTTGTCTCTAGTACAGCATCAACATACAGTAGCACCGTCCTTCCCGCTTGTTGTGGCCGCCCACAACACAGAGCATAGCCTTGGATGGACCCTGTAGCCTCTGTTCTCTTCGGTCCCCACTGGACATCTATGGGTGGGAATATTCCCCCTCCCCCACCACCTTTGCAGAACTCACAAGAGGCCAGAGACCAGGTCATGGACATGTGTAATGCTCATATTAGACACAGCCACTCAACCACACTGATCTTTCTGATACATGCATTTCTTTGAAGACTTTTGGGAGACTGAAATAGTCATTAGTAGTCATCTGACATATAATCTCTCAAAAGTAATACATGATTACAGTCGGGTAACCTATTTTCATATCATATATTTGTTCCAAAGGATTTCGATAGACACAAGTGTTCCCCGAAAATGGCCAAGATCTTGTTCCAAACTAACCAAAGTACAGTATATTACCTTCCATTTAACCGCACGTCTGTGTTCACCTCCCTCCCCACCATATCTCCTTTAAAGCAAGATAATGGTCTATTGTCAGGGGGTTGGTTAGGTTAATTATGGATGGATGTTCATGAAGCCAGTTGGGATTAAAAGGAGCATTTCCTTTAAACAAGAGCAGTTAAATTTCCATCTGAGAGWTGAGGAGACTCTGGCCTAATGGGGGGGCTTCACTCAGAACGCTCCGTCCCCCCCTCAGGCTCCAATCTGTCTGTGTGTGCTCTCCAGCTCTGTGGCTATGATTAGCTTTAAATGTTAATTGGATTTTACTTTATTTATTACGAGCAAGATATTAAATATTTTCCAAACTGCTCTCCAAATCCCTCATGCTCCGTTGTGGGTCTATTGTTTACCGGKTGATTGGTGCTCTGTGGATGTACAGGATCATTGTAATGCATGGGTATTGGGTGGGCTTACCTCATTAACACTCCCATAGGTGGTCTCCTGTCYAGAGCCTTTAGGGTCGGATCAGAAATGTCCCTTTGCCTCGATAGTTCTGTCTATCGCTGGGTGGTCTTGGCTGTTATTGTCACTCACCGAAGTGTTTGGATCACTCTTCAATATCTCCATTTTAGACTATCCAACCACCAGCTGCGTCTAGTTGAATAGGAAAGGAACAGTAATTAACAGATGGTCCAATGTTTGTGCTTTTGATCGTCTTTCTTTGATACTTATTAAATCCACATATCTGTGTGTTTGTATGATACCACATTTAATGCAGTATGTGTAGATAAAGCAATTTGATTTTGTGTGTTGTGTTTGTACATCCATGTGAAGATTTGGTCCGTTTTTGATGTCATTTGCCAGGCCTATAACAGGGGGCCCAGCCCAGGGGGTATTACAGGAGAGGATTTCCAAAGGCCTTTTTTTACCCAAATGTCTTAAGCTCAGACCCCTACCGTGACTTAGACAGCCTCCATCTGAACGCAGCAATATTCTCATCAGCTCAAGAGGGATTTATCTCTGAGCTGATCTCAAAATGGGGAGCAAGGAGGAGGTGATGTTGGCTCGATAGACTACAGCTACACTAGACTGGGACTGGAGCATTGTAGCATCCTTATAACAGGAACACGCAATAAGTACCAGCTGTATGGCCTTTCATTACATATATGCTGAGATCCGTACACCCTGGCCATTGTTACAGATGATTCCTTCATGGTTGTCTTTTAAGTGTCTTTATCAAGGTGGAGGGGTCATTTGCATATATAGCGTGTAACGTTACACGCCGGCTATTATTCCTCTCTCAGACGGGGAAGATATGTCCCATCTATATGACATATGTCAGCAGATATCCAGAGTACCATGTTGTCACTGGGGCCTCGGCAGTGGGCTGCTCTCTGGGCTGGTCTCCATGGAGGAGAGGAAAGGAGAGGAGGGGASGAGAGMAGAGAGGAGATGATAGGAAAGGAGAGGACAGAAAGATGATGGGATAGGATGGAAGGGAGATGATGGGAGGGAAGAGGAGAGCAGAGGAGAAGAGAGCAGAGGGGAGGYSAGGGGAGGAGAGAAAGAAGAGGATGGGGTAGGATGGAAGGGAGATGATGGGAGGGAAGAGGAGAGCAGAGGAGAAGAGGGGGTTGGTTAGTTGGTTTTCGCTTTTTGTCTGTCCTGAGATGTCACCCCTGGGACATGTAAAGTCAGTAATAATGCATAGCTTTCTAACAGTACATCTGGAAGGTTACTGAGAGCCGTAAGAATCAGGAGCAGCTAGGTTCCTGGTGGTAAAGCCTGTCTGTCAGTGAGTGGAGTGGATTGGTGAGGTGCTGCCTCTCCTTTTGACAGAGACAGGGGTGGCAGACAGAGAGTGTTAATCACAGGCCACACCAGACAGAGATGGGGTTGGGGTAGATCCCAGAGGGCCCCCCCCCATCCCCCATCCTCCATCCTCCCTGACCGTTATCTCTGGTGACTCTAAAAGGCCAGACATCTTGGCATCCGGAGAATGATGTCATTTGAAATGTTGTGTGTGTCTGTACAAAAGGGGGGTATGAACAGGGAAGAAACAGGGATGGATGGAGGTCTACGCGCTTGTTTCAAAACACAGCTCAGTGTGCCTGTTTCTGACTAATCACTGGGGCTGAGTGCTGGATGGATGCTCAGGGGTTACAGAACTGGATGTTCAAAGTCCGCTTGATATCAGACAGTGTGGGATGTTCTGTGCTTGGTTTGATAGTTATTGGAATACATGTACTGTAGGCCTACACACTTTTGTGTTAATCGTAGCTTTTACGAAATGCAATTGCTACATAGTGCTACGTTATAGATGAGACTCATGGGATCTCAGCCTTGAACATTTTGATGTGGTACAACAAAGAACAGTAGGTCTGTCGGTTTGTCTTTATGCACATAAAGCTGGATTTGGGTAAACAAATTGGTATTGTATAACCTCCATGCCAAGATGGCAAGCAGTGGCCCTGCCCTGTGAGATGGGGGAGAGGAGAGGAGGGGAGAGGAGGGGAGAGGAGGGGATGGAGAGGAGTCGTTCAGCTAGCTGATGTGGTCCAGAGTAACACAGTTACGCCATAATCGTATTAGCTCTGACAATCTGCTAGTCTGGTTAACAGCCACGAGACTTTCTCCCCTGTAAGTAATTGCTATGTTGTCTGACTTGCCTGTCAGCGGCTGGCTGCACACTGATGCTCACTTGCAGTATCAATTGTCATTTTACAAGGACTTATTGCCTGTGGATACTGCCTGTCCAATACTGTATTTATCCATCAATATGTCTCCCTTCTTTGTCTCTTTCAATCTCTCCCACACACACAAACACACACACACACCCCTCCATAAAACACACCTTTGCCTAAAACCAAATGTACCAACAAGACACATCACTGCAAATGCACTATGAAACAGAGGGCAGAAGGTGTGCTGCAATATTAATGTGCACTTTTACAAAAGTCAAACTTTTTCAAAAAAAAATTTGCAGCTTAATCTCTGAACGGCGGCCAGGTGTGTTGGTCTAACTATGACCCTGGACTGGAGCGGTATAACTTCACCTCCCATACCTCCTGTAAAACCTGCTGCTTTTTCACATCATTCACAGAGAGGTGGACCTGCTTTGTTTCAACYTTTGGCTTACTGTAAATATACATATTGTACTCAGCATATAATACAAATATGCTTCTCAGATGSAACCAAACCATCATGAAAACATAGCGATCTTGTGGAGTCCTTTATAAAAACATATACTGCAGAATTTGAGTAACGTGTTTATTGGGCTGTTTGTACAGTATGTGTACACAGCTGTGTCTGCTTTCTATGCTGTTTGTCAGAGCACCTGCCTGGGCCCAACCCTCTGCCTCTCCCAGCCAGCCAATCAGCCAGGGACGATAGGAGCGAGGGGAAGGGCTGTTTGTTTGCTTGCCTGCTTTGTTTTATTTCGCTGTTTTTGCTGATCACAGTAGCGACTGGCCTAGAAAACGGGACTGTACTTCCTGATTCAGCAATGGAACCATCGTTCCCTTGTTCTGACAGGAAGACAAAAGAGAAGGAATAGGCCTTTTATTGGGTGATGATGGGGGACATGGTCACGCCCCCTACTGCTGTAATCTATGATGAATACTAAAGGATATGTACAGAAAACAGTGCTGTAGGATTTATGTAGGGTGCTTCTACAGTATTTTCCTATTGCTCTTGGCTGGGTATGCTTCAGATCGCAGCACTAACATCCTGGCCAGAGCGTACTAGAACACCCCCACGCTGCCACAGAATCTGCATGCATCACAATCGATAACGCTGAAGAGTGCGCCTATCCCCYAGCCTTCTGACTCCAATTCTTTTTTTGTGGGTGTCCGTGGGTGCTTTCAACAGCCCCCGCGCTATTGTTCCATGGCTCGCAATTTTAGAAACGCAGCTCTGGCTCCAGTGGATGCATGTACTGTGTTGTAGCGGCGTGGACCAGGGCCTGCACATCTAGAATGTTGTAGCAGTACGGTGTCGCTTGGTTCATCTGAGCATTGACGGGATGCTGTTATTCATGCAGCATCGTGAGGCGTTTAGCTGCTGAATGAAAACTAGATGCTAAAGATGAAGAGCTGAAATGCACAGATTTAGATGTCTTCCATTTTCTGGAGAGTTGTGTCTTGTGAGGAGGACATTTGGCGACGCAGACAATGCGTCTCTTCCCATGTGTAGCGTAGTCACACTGAGTGCCATCTCGATAATGCATTATCCAAGCAGCCCTTCAGCCATTTGGTCTGCTGMCCTCTCCATTTTTTTCCTTCAGTTTTTCTTTATTTCTGTCATCCTCCTCCTCTGCCGTCTGTCTTTCTTATACATTGTCAGAATCAAAAGTTCCATTTTAGGGTGTCGACTAGCTACATAGTGAGGGTATGTTGCAGCAGGCTGCTTCAGCTCTGTGCTTCTGTATAATTAGCACAGCTTTTCTCTGCCATTTTAAGAGGATGTGCTCAAGCTGCCGTTTCATTAAAATACAGCCGCTATGCCTTTAAAACAATCACGTCTTTAATCTTTGAAGTAGCAACTGAATACAGCTTTTTTTTACTTTCGAAATGAGGCCTTGACCAAATGTAATACATTAAAGGAAATGTTGAAGGTTGATCCGTGGTTGAAATACGTGGATTACTTTTGACAAATCTAACAATGAAACTGTGGATAGATCTTTCTGAACCTGCTGTTCATTGCACATCTGTTTAACATAGCACAATTGGTCTGGAATTATTCATGTTTTCAACGCCATTCCTGTAGTCTGTCTTATTCGTTTACATTGCCCTTTCTATTGGTCTTAGTCCATGTGTCTCTGCAAAATCAGTCGGCTCCTAAAGGGATGGACACAGTACAAGCACCATATAGCCACATATAGATGCATATGTTTTTCTGCCACTGCATTCTCCCTCCATCCCTCTCCTCCCCAGTGAAAAGACAGGATGAGTGAGAGYGTGACTSACGTTATCCAAACATTTGTCTATGCTAGAGCACAGACCACATAATATCCTTTAACAGGCCCTTGGTTCATTATCAGTCATTATTGCCTAGTGGATATATACTGTGTCTACCCATTGACCTTAATGTGCTCAAGATAGTGTCTCTCTCTCTCCCCTCRTCTCTCTCTCTCTCTGGGAAATGGAGACAGATATCCCAGCCTAGAGACAGAGAMGCGAGAGAGATAAAGACAGAAAGAGAGAGCACAACCCTACCCGTTCCTGGTTACAAACAATACAAACAATCCCATTTTAATATCCTACAGCACTGTAGATGGGGTACACCGGCCTTGACATAGCTTATTCTGGATGTATTACATCTCTCCCTCTGTTCATCTGGGGTGTCTGTGAATATGCCATATTTGAGTGGAGGTTGGATGTCTGTCTGTGTCTTGTCTACACTGTATGATTGTATTGTTGTCCCTGAGGTACGCAGCTCTCTCCCTCATATTTCCTTRCCTCCCCTGGATTTGCATTAGTTCTGTAGTATGGGTGTATTTTACTGTGTTCATTAAGACCCCTAAGACACTGGCCTGCCCAATGTCTCAGGACTACAGAGCTGTACTATGCCTACGTAATATTTCCCTGTACTGTGTGGGCCTAAGTGTCATCTCTGCATCTCTCCGTCCCCTGACTGTACTGTATTTCAGATTTAACACAAGCAGAGTCTGTCCAGATTACGTGCTGGATTACCATGGTATGTTATCAAAGTTTCTAAGTAGTACATGGTCAGCAGGCAGCAGCCCAACGTTGGAGCTGGCTGGGCTCAGCGGGCCAGACACAGCAAAACAATAAGAACTTCATTGGGCACTGATGTAATTGTCTTTATGCATCAGTGTAGCACCTCTGCTGCTCACTGCTATTGTGATCTTCTTCATGACTGGCGGCCGAGGCACGGCACTCGTGGGTAATTGGGTGTGTGGTTGATTTCTAAGCATTGGAAGTATAGAGCGTTGGCACCATGACTCAGTGTAACATTATCATGCCATCTTTATACTAACAGAACAGCATCCATTTTGGAGCCATTACTTCAATGTTGTGATATTTATTGTTCAATATCAAAAAATATGGTCTACTGCCAATCCTCAACGTCAACCATGGATATATACTCCCCTACGTGTTTATTTGGACAGTGAAGTTGAAACTTTTAATTTGGCTCTATATTTTGGATTTGAGATAAAATGTTTGATATGAGGGGGCAGTACAGAATGTCACCTTTTATGTGAGGGTATTTTCATACATATCTGTTCTACCGTTTAGAAATGAAAGCACTTTCTGTACTGTATTTAGTCCCCCCAATTGAAGGTGTCATAAGTATTTGAATAAATTCACTTATAGTGTATTACATTTAGTCAAAGTATTTGGTCCCATATTCCTTGCACACAATGACTACATAAACTTGTGACTCTACAAACTTGTTGGAAGCATTTGCAGTTTGTTTTGGTCGTGTTTCAGATTATGTTGTGCCCAATAGAAATGAAAGATAAATATTGTTTACCATGATTACGGATGCTACCATGATTACAGATAATCCTGAATGAATCGTGAATATTGATGAGTGAGAAAGTTACAGATGCACAAAGATCACGCCCCCAAGACATGCTAACCTCTCACCATTACAATAACAGAGGAGGTTAGCATTTTATATCATACCCCCGAGACATGCTAACCTCTCACCATTACAATAACAGAGAAGGTTAGCATTATATATCATACACCCAAGACATGCTAACCTCTCACCATTACAATACAGAGAGAAGGTTAGCATTATATATCATACATTTGTAAGTCGCTCTGGATATAGAAGAGCGTCTGCTAAATATAAACTATATTAAATGTAAATGTAAATGTTAAAATACACCCAAGACATGCTAACCTCTCACCATTACAATAACAGAGAAGGTTAGCATTATATATCATACACCAAGACATGCTAACCTCTCACCATTACAATAACAGAGAATGTTAGCATTATATATCATACACCCAAGACATGCTAACCTCTCACCATTACAATAACAGAGGAAGGTTAGCATTATATCATACACCAAACATGCTAAACCTCTCACCATTTACAATAACAGAGAGTTAGCATTATATATAGTCATACACCCAAGACAGGCTAACCTCTCACCATTACAATAACAGAGAAGGTTAGCATTATATATCATACACCCAAGACATGCTAACCTCTCACCATTACAATAACAGAGGAGGTTAGCATTTTTGGGGGGTATGATATTTATGCCTCTGTAACTTTCTCACTCATCATTATTCACAATTTATTCAGCATACACATTCAAGTAGAAGTGTTCAGAAACATATTCAATTTMTATTTACAATAAAAGTGACTGCAAAATGACAATACATTATTTACCATTCATTTCCATTGGGCACAATATAATCCGAAACACAACCAAAACAAACTGCAAATTCATCCAACAAGTTTGTAGAGTCACAATTTACTCAACTTTTGACTCAATTGAGTACACCATAAGTGAAGTTCTGTACTGTCGCCTCATATCAAACATTTGATCTCAAATCCAAAATGCTAGAATATAGAGCCAAATTAAAAGTTTCAACTTCACTGTCCAAATAAACATGTAGGGGAGTATATATCCATGGTTGACGTTGAGGATTGGCAGTAGACCACATTGTTTTGATATTGAACAATAAACATCACAACATTGAAGTAATGGCTCCAAAATGGATGCTGTTCTGTTAGTATAAAGATGGCATGATAATGTTACACTGAGTCATGGTGCCAACGCTCTATACTTCCAATGCTTAGAAATCAACCACACACCCAATTACCCACGAGTGCCGTGCCTCGGCCGCCAGTCATGAAGAAGATCACAATAGCAGTGAGCAGCAGAGGTGCTACACTGATGCATAAAGACAATTACATCAGTGCCCAATGAAGTTCTTATTGTTTTGCTGTGTCTGGCCCGCTGAGCCCAGCCAGCTCCAACGTTGGGCTGCTGCCTGCTGACCATGTACTACTTAGAAACTTTGATAACATACCATGGTAATCCAGCACGTAATCTGGACAGACTCTGCTTGTGTTAAATCTGAAATACAGTACAGTCAGGGGACGGAGAGATGCAGAGATGACACTTAGGCCCACACAGTACAGGGAAATATTACGTAGGCATAGTACAGCTCTGTAGTCCTGAGACATTGGGCAGGCCAGTGTCTTAGGGGTCTTAATGAACACAGTAAAATACACCCATACTACAGAACTAATGCAAATCCAGGGGAGGAAAGGAAATTATGAGGGAAGAGCTGCGTACCTCAGCGGACAACAATACAATCATACAGTGTAGACAAGACACAGACAGAATCCAACTACCACTCATATATGGCTATCATTCACAGACACCCCAGATAAGACAGCAGGAGAGCAATTATACATCCGAATAGCTATTCAAGGCCGGCTGGTACCCCATCCTACGTGCATGTAGGTATTTCCAATCGGGATTGTTTGATTGCTTTGTAACCAGCGAATCGGTGTAGGTTGTGCTCTCCTTTCTGTCTTTATTCCTCGCTCTTCGTCTCTAGGCTGGTATCGTCTTCCAATTTCCCAAGAGAGAGAGAGAGAGCGGGAGAGAGAGCAGACACTATCCTTGAGCACATTAAGTATCAAAATGGTTGACACCAGTATATATCACTACGTGCAATAAGACTGATAAGAACAAGGGCCTGTAAAGTGATTTTGTGGTCTGTGCTCTAGTAGATCAACTGTTTAGAATACTCAGTCACTCTCTCATATCTCTGTCTTTTCACTGGGGAGGAGAAGGGATGGAGGAGAATGCAGTGGCGAAAAACATATGCAGTCTATATGTTGGCTATATGGTGCTTGTACTGTGTCCATCCCTTAGAGCCGACTGATTTTGAGAGAGACACATGGCTAAGCCATAGAAAGGGGCAATGTAACGAATAAGACAGACTAACAGGAATGGCGTTGAAAAACTGAATATTCCAACCATTGTGCTATGTTAAACAGATGTTGCAATGAACAGCAGGTTCAAGAAAGATCTATCCACAGTTTCATTGGTTAGATTTGTCAAAAGTAATCCACGTATTTCAACCACGGATCAACCTTCAACATTTCCTTTAATGTATTACATTTGGTCAAGGCCTCATTTTCGAAAGAAAAAAAAGCTGTATTCAGTTGCTACTTCAAAGATTAAAGACGTGATTGTTTTAAAGGCATAGCGGCWGTATTTTAATGAAACGGCAGCTTGAGCACATCCTCTTAAAATGGCAGAGAAAAGCTGTGCTAATTATACAGAAGCACAGAGCTGAAGCAGCCTGCTGCAACATACCCTCACTATGTAGCTAGTCGACACCCTAAAATGGAACTTTTGATTCTGACAATGTATAAGAAAGACAGACGGCAGAGGAGGAGGATGACAGAAATAAAGAAAAAATGAAGGAAAAAAATGGAGAGGCCAGCAGACCAAATGGCTGAAGGGCTGCTTGGATAATGCATTATCGAGATGGCACTCAGTGCGACTACGCTACACATGGGAAGAGATGCATTAACAGCATGAAAATACCCTCAAATAAAAGGTGACGTTATGTACTGTCGCCTCATATAAAAAATATGATCTCATATCRAAAATGCTGGAGTCAAATTAAACATTTTAGCTTCACTTTCCAAATAAATACGTCGGGGATTGTAGTTGAGGTGTGAACATGGATTATTCTAAATCCCAGTGTTGATTAGACTGTCTTTTTTTACTGTTATAGAGTTGGTCTGAAGAGCTGGTTTTAGGAGAGACTGCATATATATTCTATGTATGTTTGCCTATCTGAATGGTGACTAGTATAAAGACCTAGTTTAATGAGACGGAGCACGGAGATGAGTTGTGACTAGGATGACTTTGCTGGACTAGAAAGCCATGCCTCAGATCTTTATGGGCTTATACACGACTACCACCTGGAAACACCACAAGTATGTCGTGTATGTCGTCTCCCTTTCCAACACTGGCTTTTGTGGTGGGATCGTGCGGTATGCATGGGCACGTGACATGCGGATGGAATTTGTGGAAATGTTACCTTTATTCTGTCTTTTCTCTCTCGAATTGAACCTCACTTAAGCAGTAGCCTTGGGTTTTTCTCTGGAGGCAGATATTTCAGAGACTGCAGGGAAAAATCCTTGACGTGGAGACGGTGTGTAACCATACGGCTGTTCGTAAGTACTAGTGATGGACACCGAATAGAAAGTCCATATTGAGATCAGAAAAATGTTTCCATTATCGATATCATACCCCCCCCCTCCTCAATAAAACATTGCCACTGTGTGAATGTTCACTTGTTGGCCATTAGGCCAGGTGTGAATGTTCTGGGAGCCTAAGACCTATCCAACCAGTCTGAATGCAATGGCCATCAATCAATGCACTATGAGCAGGCAATTAAAGGGACAGTGTGACATTTTGGCAATTCATTTTTTCTACTTACCCGGAGTCAGATGTACTCATGGATACCATTTGTATGTTTCTGCATGCAATTTGAAGGAAGTTGAAGGTAGTTTCTGGAGCCATTGCTAACTAGCGTTAGTACAATGACTGGAAGTCTACAGGAACAACTAGCATGCTACTATCCAAAATGGTATCCTTGAGTTCATCTGACTCTGGGTAAGTAGGAAAAAAAGGCTTAGTTGCTAAAATGTCACACTAACCTTTTAAGTTTGCTAAGTTGAGAGGGTTTTGTGCATGCAGGAACAGTCATGTTCCTGCATGCAGAAAGGATAAACTGATATCCCTCAAACGATATCAATATCATATCAAATTATCGATATTGGTGCCCACCACTAGTGAATGCAGTACAGGCCTGTTGTCTGTTGGGTATTGAGGCTTAACTGTGGACTCTTTAACCTCAGGCTGATGGTGTCCTCTTGAAACCTGAGTCCCCCAAAACTCGTGARAAGTGAGGAAAGGGCTGTGATGCTTGAAGAAGCACAAAATAGATATTTGCTTCGTGTTTCATGTTGCATCTGGCATAAACAGAATAAAAGAAGAAGAGCAGTTTATTATGTGACGTTAGTGATTGCTATTTTCAGAAGGGCTGCTTCGGGAAACAAGAATAAAGACGTGAACTCCCGTTAAACCTTCGAAATAGCAAGATGCCTCAGCCTGCTCGCTACATTTACACTCGGAGCAGCAAAGCCAGGGCTGGATGGGCTTCAACCTGGGGTTGGTTGCCTGCTCTCTCAGTCGTTTCAGTCTGTCTATTGGCCCATGGTAATGTCACAGAGCTCAGGCTCCTAGCGTTGGTCTCTGAATGTGCAGGGCTATTCGTGTCAATGAATCCCAGAAAATGATCAACGATCAGTTGAATGGCCTGATCATTCATGTGTCTCAATATCACTCTTGCCAGTCTTTTACAAACAAAGATTCACTGAGGGCAACTGCGTGATGTCTAAGCACTGATGTTAGGCACCGTATCTTGGAGATGGCCCTAATTTGTAGTTGAACTGAATTACATAATATCCTAGTACATATCCCTGTGTTAGAATAAGTAAGACAGTATGTTGAGCGCTGCCTTCCCACACGTGAAGCCATAAGGTGTCTTAAGCTGGGGCGGAGGAGCTTGAGGAGAGGTGAGGAAGGGAGAGAGAGATGAGACGAGAGGAGAGGAGCTGAGGGGAGGGGATAGCAGTTGAGGAGGGGAGGGCAGGGGGAGGGAAGAGGAGAAGAGAGGAGTTGAGGAGAGAAGTTGAGGAGAGGAGGGGAGGAGAGGGAAGAAGAGGGGAGTTGAGAAGAAAGAATAGGGGAGGGGAGAGGAGGGGAGCCAGTGTGTTGCCATGGTGCAATCTTAACCAGAGCTGTACATAAGCTCTGCTGCTCAGTTAATTATGGAGAGAGACTGCAATGTTTATGTGCAGGCAGCAAGGCAGGCAGCAAGGCAGGCAGTAAGGCAGGCAAGTAGGCAGGGAGTAAGGCAGGCAGACAGGCAAGCAGTAAGACAGGCAAACAGACAGGTAGTAAGACAGGCAGTAAGGTAGGCAGACAGGCAGTAAGGCAGGCAGTAAGGCAGGCAGACAGACAGGCATTAAGGCAGGCAGGCAGTAAGGCAGGCAGGCAGTAAGGCAGGCAGTAATGCAGGCAGGCAGGCAGACAGCAGGGCAAAGGGCCTTTTTTAGCCTGTGTTTTTTTTAGCCAGTGTTTTCATGCCACTGTAGATATGGAGTACATGTAGCTAGTAAACACACATACATGTTTTCATTAAAATAAATATTTCACAAACATGTAAAATTAAGATGTAGAGTATAAATCCTATAAGCTCCCACTACTATTGCACAGGCAGAGAAGGATGCTGTTTTAGGTAGAGGCAGATAGCGGAGGAATGAGGAGCCATTCTGGTTCTAGTCGTGGTGCTGCTTCCCTCTCCTCTCCTGTGTTACCTAGCGTCCCACTTGTGTAACACAGAGAGGTCTTCCAGGCAGCCGAGCCCCAGAGCCTTGCTGTGAATAGGCTGCTGGAGAGGCTGCAGATCATGATCAGACAGTTTAGAAAACCCAATATGGGCTCATGTGGATTAATATTCCCCATTTAAAATTCAAATGATGTAATCAAACAAATCCAAGCGAGGCATATGCTCATTGGAATATCTCTGAGCCTGATGACGTGCCTGGCAGGGATGGGCGGATGGGCCGAGAGAGAGAGAGAGAGAGAGAGAGAGAGAGAGAGAGAGAGAGAGAGACGAGAGAGGAGGAGAGAGAGAGAGAACGGAGGGGGGGGGCTTGGAAGTGAGAGGAATGATGCAATATCAGGCCGTGCACTTTGAACCCTGGAATGTCATCTCCTGTGGATGCTGTTTCCGCTAGGCAGGCTGACCAGGTAATGCCATGGTTACATGTGGTTGCGCTGCTATTTACAGCGCATTATCAAAAGGAAGCCAATGACACCGCAACGCCAGATTGCTCTCACTTGTGCCCAGGAGATGAAAAGCTGTTCGAAAACTCTCATCCCAGCTAGAATGGCCATAGGGAGTATAGTATTAGCCATCTTTTCATGTCTGTTATAACAGATCCATATTATGTTTCTACTCCAATTGAATACACCAAAGTATTGTTATTCATGTTTAGGTCATGACCCTCCTCTGTGTTGTGCCAATATAAAGAATTATAAACATCCACTTATTCCTCTCTCCTCTAAGCGTCCTCAAGAGAGAACTAGGTAGCGATGAGCTGCTGGAGTCATGTACCGTATGTAATTACCACAGAGTTGCTTCATGGGAGATATTAAATTACCACGATAGGCTTCTTTGATCTTAGCACACTAAAGGAATGATCTTGTTTATCGTAACCTTCTTGTGTGTACACTGAGTGTACCAAACATTAGGTCCACCTTAATTATAATGACTTGCACCCCCTTTTTGCCCTCAGAACAGCCTCAATTCGTCGGGGCGTGGACTCTACAAGGTGTCAAAAGCGTTCCACAGGGATGTTGACTCCAATGCTTCCCACGGTTGTGTCAAGTTAGGTGGATCATTCTTGATACACCCGGGAAACTGTTGAGCGTGAAAAACCCAGCCGCGTTTCAGTTCTTGACACACTGAAACCAGTGCTCCTGGCACCTACTACCATACCCCATTCAAAGGCACTTCAGTCTTTTGTCTTGCCCCTTCACCCTCTGACTGGCATACATACACAATCCATGTCTCAATTGTCTCAAGGCTTAAAAATCCTTATTTAACCTGTCTTCTCCCCTTCATCTTAACTGATTGAAGTGGATTTAACAAGCGACATCAATAAGGGATCATAGCTTTCACCTGCATTCCCCTGGCCAGTCTATGTTCCACATTTTTTGTACACTCAGTGTATATTAAAATCTTGATTTAAAGCTTAGAATATTATTGAATTTGAATATTTTACTTTTGCCCCATGCTCCAATGTCGTTTCCCTTGGTCTGACTGAAGGACTCTATGAACAAATGCCTTATCATCAGATCTGAGGCCTAGATGCTGAAATGTTTCAACTTTTAAGCCTCTTGTCTGTCTGCTCTGATCAGTGTTTGTGTCATGTGTCCATGCCCAAATGATGGCTGCTCTGAGTGTGCTCTGATCTGTGCTGTGACACGGTCTTCCATGAAGCCTGTGTGTCGTGATCCAACCTGAGGTGTTCTACAGGAGAAGAAGAGACAGGGAAGTCTGGAACCTCAACAGGAGGCAGATTGGCTTGGCAATCCCCAAAGTAATACAAACGTTTGAAACAAAAGGACATTTCTTTTTMCATTTGGCAGTAAATARACCAGCATATGGACAAACGTGCTCATGAATGTATTCATAATTGCGCAGTAGAAAGTAGTGTCACACTTTTTGTTGCCTCGCCATTGTCCTACTTTACTGGAATTCTTCATCACTTTCAACACCTACACGCTTTGCCAGCCAAAGTGAACGCGGGCAGAGCTCGGGAGGGCAGGCGGTGAATGGAGCTGCGTGTGGGTGTTCCACAGTCGACTTGCTGAGCTCTGTGGGCCATGATGACTGGAGGGGAGGAAGGGGATGGGGAAGAGGGCTGCTGGGCTGTTTCTAGTACCACGGGGTACTGCCTGGAACCAGCCCCTCCATCCTCTCTCTATCCTGACCAGGGTCATAGGTGGCTCTGTCATCGGCGTTGGTTGTTTTAACAGTGGCTCTCCAAGGGGGATCTGTGGTGTATGTGCTGACCAATTTATGTTTCATCTGAAAATGTGGTTGGAAGCTCCGTATGGAGGGTGTAACGCAATCGCGGCGCCTCCGGAAGCATACAGAAGCCAATTTGAGCTCTGTACCGCATCGCCGTGCMCCTCCCAAATTTTGTAACAATGCMTATAGCTCTGATTGGTTGACAGTAGGTGGGGGCGGGAGGTCCTGTATAAACACAAACTCACTTCCTTGACAACTTCCTTCACAACAGCTCTGCACTGCTCCGCGAAGCGCAAGAAGTATGAATGCCCTGACTTCTGTAGATGCCATATCACCGTAAATGCTGCACGGCCAGTGCAGACTTCGGATTTACCATCCAGCACCTTTAAGCCTCTCCTGTACAGTGTACTTCTCCCTACCGAACAACTGCCTCTCTCTGTTTCCCTCCCCATCTCCCCATGGCTCGCAGGTTCAGCTTAATGATTCAAATTATGGTKTTTTTTTAAAGAAACAAATTAATCATTTGTTTTGGTGGGGCGTTTTTTGGAGCCAAGGGTGTTTTTGTGTTTAAATAGGTGTTACTGTGTATGTTGGTGCTCAGGCAGGGATGGCTTGGAAGCTGTCAGCTCGGCTAATGCCCCGAAAGCAGCACACCAAAACAATCAAAGGTCAAAGGTCACACTGTGGTGCCAAAATAAGGCTATAACATCACGAGACGCTTAGCATCCCAGAGAAACAGCCCGCGTAAAGGGACTATGTTCAATGACCAGAACACAAAGTCCTTTCTTTGGTAATGTAATTGACTATGGATGGCAAAACAATATTATAACACTATAATCGTCAGATAGCTTCAAAATGGCAGCGTAGGGCTGTACACTGTCGCTGGCTCTCACTCAGTACAGGCAGAATCCCAAACAGCACAGAGGAACACGTGTTGCTCTCAGCTTAGCAACAAGGGGTAGCAACCAGCCGAGAGAGGGCTGCCTGCGAGCTAGCAATCTGCAGAGACCTCTGATGTAGACGGAGCAGTGGGGGCGGGATCATACCAAGCATACTGAGGATGATGCGTACATATGACACGTTGTCTCCCCTCCAGATCAGTGGACCATGTTAATGGATTTGAAAGGACATCCACCGTTCTCTCCGAATTTCTAACAATAATAATGTGTATTAATTCTATTTATTTTTCATAATTTCCCGTAACGATGTAATGACGAACATCTTTTTGTGGTCATTTTAAGCAACCTGTCAATCAAGGAGTGACAGAGCCTGTTGCAGTCCGGCTGTGGTCAAAAGTAGTGCACTACATAGGGAATAGTGTGCCAATTCCGACAGGTTCCGTGTAATAGCGAGTGGAAATMATTAGAGTAGTGTGGACGGATGGCGGTGGGTCAAGTAACCTGGCACCAGAGGCATCAGGCGGACAGTGAGGTGTGGGGTGGGGGTAGATTAAATTATTAACCCAGATTCTGCTGATTCTCTTACCACACAGCGTAATCCACAGACCAGGCAGCAGCTGCCACTGCCCTGGGCATCCCACAAAATAAACACTGACAACACATAGACAGCCACAATACAACACATGGAAAACCCTATTACAAGACATGGACAACCTAAATACAATACATAGACAACCACAATACAACACACGGACAAGCCTAATACAACACATGGAAAACCCTATTACAAGACATGGACAACCCTAATACAACACATGGACAACCACAATACAACACATGGACAACCACAATACAACACATGGACAAGCCTAATACAACACATGGACAACCACAATACAACACATGGACAAGGCCTATACACACAATGGACAACCTATTACAAGCATGGATTTAACCTTAACTAAAATACATACGACAACCACAAATAAAAATGGACAAGCCTAATACAACAACAATGGCACAACCCTAATACAACACATGGACAAGCCTTACAAACATGGAACAAAGCTAATACAACACTGGACAAGCTAATAAAACATGGACAAGCCTAAATACAACACATGGACAACCAAATACAACCATGGACAACCAATACAACACATGGACAGCTAATACAACACATGGACAACCAAATACATACGACATATGGACACCACAATACAACACACGTTTAAATACGAGCTTCATGAACGATCAACACATACACTTCACCATTCATACACTGCCAATTGTTGGGAAGGGCCCGTCAGTACGCATTTCACACCGTTAGTCGACACCTGTTGTTTACCAAGCATGTGGCAGAAAAAGATTTGGATTTGATTTGACAACCAACACACACGTCAGATGTAAGGCTTAGTACACACACACACACACACACACACACACACACCTACACATGTGAATCAGAGCACACACACACAGCACACACACCACACACACACACACCACACACACCACGACTATGAGTAACCAACACAGTCCATTCATATACAATACACACCTACTCTATATACCAGCCTAGATACAGTACATGGAGTCATCAGACACACATTCCCATGCCCCAACTTGATTACCACGTAATAACAGGATCATGAATTCTGAAGCATCCACTGGGAGTGGTGAAGTGTGGGGGGCATGTGATAAGTAATACAATTTCAGAGTGTGGCTGTGTCTGCTGGGCTGAAGGTCAGACTAGCCACCTCTCTGAGGCTCATTTGGAGCCGTTCACCGTGACCAAACAGGAAGCTAAGCCTGAGCACACTTTAGTAATATTACATCAAGATGAGGAGGGAATGCTGCTGACAGCTGTGACCGCCTATTAATTATCCTTTCCTAAAACTGTGACTGTGTGTGCGTGTTATTCTCGCTCTGTGAGAAAGCGAAAGAGCATCATGCCTGTTTGCGTGTCACAATGCCCAATCATTCGCATCAAATCTGTTCTTCCCATGCAAACCATGTTGTTTAATAGACCTGCTTTATGAGTGAAGTAATTAATTTCCTTGTTTAAAAATAAATAAATATACAGTATTTTACCAGGTTAGTTGACTGAGAACACATTCTCATMTACAGCAAAAACCTGTGGAATAGCTACAGGGGAGAGGAGGGGCGAGAAATTAGACAACTGGAAGCTGGGGATGATTAGGTGYCCATGATGGTATGAGGGCCAGATTGGGAATTTATCCAGGACACTGGGGTTAACATCCCTACTCTTATGATAAGTGCCATGAGATCTTTAGTGACCACAGAGAGTCAGGACACCCGTTTAACAGCACCCTTTTGACCATAGAAAATAGTGCCTCCTACTGGCCCTCCAACACTAAGGGAGAATGGAACAATAAGGGGGAATGGAACACTTATGGAGAATGGAACACGAAGGGAGAATGGAACACTTAGGGAGAATGGAACACTAAGGGAGYATGGAACACTTAGGGAGAATGGAACACTAAGGGAGAATGGAARGCTATGAGAAGAATGGAACACTWAGGGAGAATGGAACACTMAGGGAGAATGGAARGCTACGGGGAGAATGGAACACTAAGGGGAGAATGGAACACTAAGGGGAGAATGGAACACTTAGGGAGAATGGAACACTAAGGGAGAATTGAACGCTACGGGGAGAATGGAACACTTAGGGAGAATGGAACAGTAAGAGCACAATGGGTAACCTAAGGGAGAATAGAACACTCAGGGAGAATGGAAACTAAGGGGAGAATGGAACACTTAGCGGAGAACGGAACAATAAGGGAGAATGGAACACTAATGGAGAATACAACACTAAGGTTCAACAAGAGCAGGTTCTATATACTGTCCATCTGTCTGTCCCTTCTCTCTCTCCTTCTCTCCTTCTCTCYCTCCCTTCCTCCTCTCCCTTCTATCTCCTTCTCTCCTCTCCTTCCCTCCTCCTCTCCTCTCCCCTGGTCCTTCTGATAGTGAGCGGGGCCTCAGCTCAGCGTGAATAAGATGTTGGGTGCATGGTAATTGAATAGGTATTGATTGCACTGCAGCGTGGCATACAAGAGGCCAATGAAGACCCGAGGAACAGAATGAGGCACCACCGACCAACTGACTGTGCCTCTCATCCCACCTTCTGCAGGAAACACACAAACCCAGCACGGCTTACAACACACTGACCAGCTCACAGAGACAAGTAATTGTAGATGACGTTGTATTGATACGCTACATCACCAAAAGTATGTGGACACCTGCTCGTCGAACGTCTAATTCCAAAATCATGGTCATTAATATGGAGTGGTCCCCCTTTAACTGCTTTAACAGCCTCCAGTCTTCTGGGAAGGCTTTCCACTAGATGTTGGAACATTGCTGCAGGGACTTGCTTYCATTCAGCCACAAGAGCATTAGTGAGGTRGGGCACTGAGGTCAGGCACTGATGTTGGGCAATTAGGCATGGCCCACAGTCGGGCTTCCAAATCATCCCAAGGGTGTTCGATGGGGTTGAGGTCAGGGCTCTGTGCAGGTCAGTCAAGTTCTTCCACACCGATCTCGACAAACCATTTCTGTATGGACCTCGCTTTATGCACGGCATTGTCATGCTGAACCAGGAAAGGGCCTTCCCTAAACGGTTGCCACAAAGTTGGAAGCACAGTATCGTCTAGAATGTCATTGTATGCTGTAGCGTTAATATTTCCCTTCACTGGAACTAAGGGGCCTAGCCCGAAACATGAAAAACAACCCCAGACCATTATTTCTCCTCCACCAAACTTTACAGTTGGCACTATGCATTCGGGCAGGTAATTTTCTCRTGGCATCCGCCAAACCCAGATTCGTCCGTCGGACTGCCAGATGGTGAAGTGTGATTCATCACTCCAGAGAACGCGTTTCCACTGCTCCAGAGTCCAATGGCGCTGAGCTTCACATCACTTGGCATTGCGCATGGTGATCTTAGGCTTGTGTGCGGCAGTTCYGCCATGGAAACCCATTTCATGAAGCTCACGACTAACAGTTATTGTGGTTACTTTTCTTCCAGAGGAAGTTTGGAACTCGGTGGTCCCAACTGAGGACAGACGWTTTTTACGCGCTACGAGCTTCAGCACTCAGTGGTCCCGTTCTGTGAGCTTGTGTGGCCTACCACTTTGCAGCTGAGACATTGTTGCTCCTAGACGTTTCCACTTCACACTAACAGCACTTACAGTTGACGGGGGCAGCTCTAGCAGGGCAGACATTTTACAAACTGACTTGGTGGAAAGGTGGCATCCTATGACGGTGCCACAGTGAAAGTCACTGAGCTCTTCAGTAAGGCCATTCTACTGCCAATGTTTGTCTATGAAGATTGCATGGCTGTGTGCTTGATTTTATACACCTGTCAGCAACAGGTGTGACTGAAATAGCCGAATCCACTCATTTGAAGGGGTGTTCACATACTTTTGTATATATAGTGTATGGAACCATTGTTTTGTAAGCATCAGTAGGTACTAGGCTTGAGCAGTATACCGTATATACCAGATACCAGGGTATTTGGAAATAGCCACGGGATGTTTTTTCAATACCTTCAAACTATTTGTATTTGTAGCTACTTTACAAGGAAATACCTGCAATCAACTTGTGCAATACAAAATCATGGTGGTCCCCAGTCACGTGTCACATCATTATGAAGCTCATGGTAGTCCCCAGTCACCTGTCACATCATTATGAAGCTCATGGTGGTCCCCAGTCACCTGTCACATCATTATGAAGCTCATGGTGGTCCCCAGTCACCTGTCACATCCTTATGAAGCTCATTGTGGTCCCCAGTCACCTGTCACATTATTATGAAGCTCATGGTGGTCCCCAGTCACCTGTCACATCATTATGACTCATGGTGGTCCCCGTCACTGTCACATCATTATGAAGCTCATGGTAGTCCAGGTCCACCTGTCACATCATTATGAATCTGCATGGTAGGTCCCCAGTCCCTGTCACATCATTATGAAGCTCATGGTGGTCCCCAGTCACCTGTCACATCCTATGAAGCTCAATTGTGGTCCAGTCACCTGTCACATTATTATGAAGCTCATGGTGGTCCCAGTCACCTGTCACATCATTATGAAGCTCATGGTGGTCCCCAGTCACTGTCACATCATTATGAAGCTCATGGTGTCCCCAGTCACCTGTCACATTCATTATGAAGCTCATGGTAGTCCCCAGTCACCTGTCACATCATTATGAAGCTCATGGTGGTCCCCAGTCACCTGTCAATTCATTATGAAGCTCAGGGTGGTCCCCAGTCACCTGTCACATTATTATGAAGCTCATGGTGGTCCCCAGTCACCTGTCATTTATTAGAAGCTCATGGTGGTCCAGTCACCTGTCACATTCTTATGAAGCTCATGGTGGTCCCTACCTTATATTATGAGCTCATGTGCCCCAGTCACCTGTCACATCATTATGAAGCTCATGGTGTCCCAGTCACCTGTCACATCATTATGAGTCATGGTGGTCCCCAGTCACCTGTCACTATTATGAAGCTCATGGTGGTCCCAGTCACCTGTCACATTATTAATGAAGTCTATGTGGTCCCAGTCACCTGTACATATTATGAAGCTCATGGTGGTCCAAGTCACCTGCCACATTATATGAAGTCACGGTGGTCCCAGTCACCTGTCACAGTCATTATGAAGCTCATGGTGGTCCCAGTCACCTGTCACATTATTATGAAGCTCATGGTGGTCCCAGTCACCTGTCAATATTATGAAGCTCATGGTGGTCCCCAGTTCACCTGTCACTATTATTGAAGCTCATGGTGTTCCCCAGTCACCTGTCACATCATTATGAAGCTCATGGTGTTCCCGAGTACCTGTCACATCATTATGAAGCTCATGGTGGTCCTCCAGGTCACCTGTCGACGTCAATTATGGATGAAGATCATGGTGGTCCCCAGTCACGTGTCACATGGTGTTTGTTTACAAGCACACAACAACAAGAGACCGGAGCCTTGTCACTCACTGTTGTGCAGCATGCGCCAGGTGATCTAGTTACAGTATGGAATTCACTYCTATATGTTTTCCTGCTAGATATCTTACAACTATTAAGTTAACTGTTTCAAATGTGCTAAATGCTCTGCAGTTGGGCATTTGATTTGCTAAGTGGTTAGCTTCCAATTTCAAGCATTCGCTTGGTAACAGCAGAGAACCCCCTTCTGGATCAAGAGCCTTGCTGGCTAATATTTGTTTTGTGCATGCAGAATACTGTGAGTAGCATTTTGTTGTTACTTGTATACCAGTGGTGGTCGGTGCTGTTTAAGATGAGGGAGGATTAAAAAAAATGTATGAGCATGGCATTATTTCTATTACAGCATATTGGATGACTGTCATTCATATTCCATTCACCCAMCTCAATGTAAAATTMATAGGTTTAGGCTACTTACTACATGATACAAARGTTTTCCCTATACCCATCACGAGGTTGCTACAACCTAGCCTATGAATGAAAGTTTACAACATAGATGCACAGGTCGAGATAAATTTGAGTAATCAAGGTGACAGACATTGACACATTCAATGCCACCGTGCACAATCTTGCTTGCATCTAGCTGATCTAAGGTGTAATCATTAGTCCAACAGTTCAACAAGAGTTTATATTGGTCAAATTCAGGTATGTTCCGTTTGCATCTGTTTAAGATATTTTTTCAACAGAATTGGCGGAATGAATACACCCTTGATCACATGCAAACACAGTTCACTTTCAAAGCAGCCAGATCATTGTATAATTGCTTCTTGCATCTACTCGCTCTCCTCCGCTCACCTTTTCCCTTTGCTTGTGGACTTCAGTGCACAATGCATCAGCTGTCTGTGACCAGGCGAAAAAACTTTCCAAGCCAAACCTTCATATCATAACCGCTACACACCACTTACATCGTTGTCACCATATTAGCTAACGTCAAGTCAACAACATAGCTAATAGAACTAACGTATTAGTAAACCCTCTACAATCATGCAGTACAGTGTACAGTTAGCACGCAGTTTAGCAGTTAAACCGGCGGGCCCCTGTAGCAATAAATTAATAAAACCAAAAGATTACCTTGACTTGGAAGAGTTCCAGTGTTGGATAGCCATAGCCAGCTAGCTAACATAGCATCCCTCTCTGTTTCAGCCGGGTGAGTAGGCTAAACTAGCTAGCTAGCTGTATTTGCTAGCTAAATGAAAGGGGGGGAAATTAAATATATCTAGCTCTTTCTCTCTCTCTCTCTCTCTCTTGCTTCTCCTTTTTTTTATGATATGTATTTGTTCAAAACAGTTTGACTATTGTCTTTCTCTCTCTTTGAGTCAACTACTCACCACATTTTAAATACTACAGTGCTTGCTAGCTGTAGCTTATGCTTTCACTGCTAGTTTCATTCTCTGATCCTTTGATTGGGTGGACAACATGTCAGTTCATGCTGCAAGAGCTCTGATAGGTTGGAGGATGTCCTCTGGAAGTTGTCATAATTACTGAGTAAGACTATGGAATCACAAGTCTCATAGGTTTTGTATTGAAGTCAATGTACTAGAGGAGGACGGAAACTAGCTGTCCTCTGGCTACACCATGGTGCTAACCTACAGAGTGCTGTTGAGGCTACTGTAGACCTTCAATGCAAAACGGTGTGTTTTAATCAATTATTTGTGACATGAATATATTCAGTATAGTTTCATCATTTTTTCACTATTTTTCCATATACTTGTTAGCATTACTAAACATTAGATTACGTAGTGTTAGTGAGGTTTGAAAACAGCACCCCTTGTGTTCAGTGCTGGTATTACCGAATATCCCGGTATGGCACAAGGTCGGTATGAAGGTATGACAATCTGGATACCGCCCAAGCCTACTAGGTACTGTAGGGAAGGTTAAGATTGACTCTATTGGTCTTGGGCACACAATGTCTATATATTAGTAATCAGCACGAATGAGTGACGGCAGAGGGAAAGCATCTCCTAATGGTACACATATCTTCAGACAGAACAGCCTCCATTACCCTGTAATGGATCAGAGGCACTGTCATATTTCACTGTGATGTTGCCATTAGGCTGCCATACAGGGCTGCCATACAGTATCAGTGTGCTCTGTAAAGGAGGATGGAGATGTCTGCTAAGGAACAATAACCTATTGTCTTGTCAGCATCTCGTTGCTATGCACATGCCAAACCCTCCTGTACCCCAGGGAACTCAAGGAGTTAAAAACACCATAGAAATACTGCTGCATGAGGAGGAGCTTGGATTTCATTTGAGGCAGGGCCTCGCTATCTATTGCAGTGCCAACATATGACATCATCATATATAGGCTAATATTGTTTGTACTTTATTTTACGATACTGTTTTCACTGGTATACACATGGAGTTTATATGATAATAATAGGTATTTTCATGTAATTATTCAGAGAATGAATCGTAACTGTAATGAAAAATCGGGAATGAATCAGATGAACAATTTAAAGGTGTAGCCTCACTTCATTCACAAAATAAGATTTTTTGAAGTTGTACTCTAGCTAGGTAGTGGAGACAGAGYGTGTATGGGCGTGTGGGCTCTGATTGCCAGTATTTAGTAGAGATCTGTAAATGACAGTCTCTCCCCAAGCCAGACCATTCCTGCRGGCCCCTCTGCTGTTTCATTCATTCATTGCAGGGGGAGGATTGTAGCTACAGTCCTAATGCGATGTGGACAGACAGGCAGTGTGCAGGCAGGCCAGCCAAGCTGATGCTGAGCCCATGGCCACGCATGTGTGACAGAGACGCATAAGCTGCAGTCAGCGTCCTGAGAGGTGAACCAGGGAGAGGCAGCTAAGCGGGCCGTGCAGCCAATGCGGGGCGAGCACTGGTTGTCATGGGAACACATTGATTATTTAACAATTTGGACGAAGCCTGTGCCCTACGCTTGCCAYGGTTTAGTGGGAGTCTTTGTAGCTTTGCAGTCCCGAGCCAACTCAGTGCTGTAAGGTGCAGTGCTGTTTTGAGATAATACATGAGGAAACAAGAATCATACATTAATAGATGGACGGATGGAAGGAACGAGGGA
>NC_036848.1:13606781-13680415 GCF_002910315.2 Salvelinus sp. IW2-2015
GGTGTGTGGTGGTGTGGTGTGTGTGTGCGGGTGTGGTGTGTGTGTGTATCAGGGATGTGGATGGTTAAATGGGGATGGCTGCGGATGAGGTGAAAGGGCAGGGGGTAACAGGCCGGAGGACGTCGGTTAAGAAAGGTTGGCGACGCGTCCTCAAAATGTGGTTATAAGGGTGTGACTGAGCTTGGCTTGGGGGGAATTAACACCTCTGGTAAGATTATCATCACACACACACACACACACACACACACACACACACACACACACACACACGGCACTGTACCCTGGTATTGCAAATGTGTGTTTATCTTGACCTCTGTGAGCCTAGAGATCAGACTGTGTAAGCCTCTCTCTCAAGGACGTGGCCTGTCCAGGGCTCTCTTAGTCCCAGCAGAAAGAACAAGCTGTCTGCTTCTGTAGCTATGTCATAAAGCTGTGTTGCCCTGGCCCCACAGCCCCACGCTGTTGCCCTGGCCCCACGGCCCACGCTGCTCATCAGCCCTCTTCTCCTCCAACCCAACTCCCACTTCAGAGACAACACACCACTCTATGGCGGATTTAGGATTACACACACAGAGATTATTTTCCCCTTTCTTTTTGTTTGCTTGTTAAGGGTGATACAGATACTGGGATTACCCGCTTCAATCCCAGATTGAATTTTTATTTTTTAGATGGACAGTCTTGAAACCCTATGAGGTTTATATATTTTTTTATTATCATTGATTAGCCGGCTAGGAAGTAACTTCTCTGCTGCTTTTGATAAACAATTTTGTTCTTGCTGTTGTGCTTGTCTTTTGTGGTCCCTTGGCTGTGGCACTGGATTCATTTCGCTAGTTTAGTCCAGTACAGTGACAGAGCAGAAATAGTCCCCACTGTGGCCAACAGGCTCCGTCTCTCTACTGTTCACTGGCTGTTCACTGGGACCTATTGGCTGTGGGGGATGAATAGACCTCTTAAAGGCCTGGGTGTCTCCCCACAGTCTATGGTGCTGTGGCACACTGTGCATATCTAAAACACACACACATACTTCTAAAAGCATGTAAAGGGAGCTGCTGCTAACTTAAACCTTTTGGTTTAGGTCTGATAAGAACATTTCTGCCCTGTATTTTTATGATAAATAGGAAATGCCTAAATGTGTGCAGTACATGAAAGACGTGCACACACAAGCACTGTCGCGAGTATCTGTTCATCCATATGCAGGTTACAAGCCATGATTGTGCCGAGTGAGGGACGTTTGTGCCGAGTGAGGGACGTCACAGCTCGCCAGAGCCATGAAACTATACTGCAGATCTGAGGAAGAGGTCACGTCTACAGTATGTAGCTTTTACGCTGGATTTTAAGAGGCGTTTGCGTGATAAGAGAAATCACTGAGTGAAAATAAAATAACGAAGCTCTGGAACGATAACGAGACAAACTGGGGTTTAGCAGCTTGCATGTTGGATAATGAATGATGCCAATCAAAGGGAGTGAGGCTTAAATGCACACACATACACCTCTAATTGTATGTCTGTGTATTTATATACCATGGCCCAGCATCAAAGGACTTATAACTGGAGCTGTGTAATAAATTGTGTGGTTCTTTTCTCTCAGGCTGTGACCTGTTATATTGGAGTGTTGSACCGCACGTGCACCTCCTGTGAGTCCTGTGTGAAAGAAGTGCCAGGTATGAATACAAGAGCCGTGTATGTAAGGGAAAAACTTTTTCAAAACTTCTCTCAAGTGAACCTTCGATGCCGTCGCTAAGGTGGAGAGACGCTACGGAAATAAATGAATGAACGAGAGTCTGTGCCATGAAAGCAATCAGCCCGTAGCTGCAACGACCCCTTGACGCATTTAAAGTAGTTAGGTGTATATGTAATATGACAGGCCATAGGCTGCCACATCACGCAGCCAAAACATGGAGAATGCATGTGTGCTCATCGTGTGTGGCGATAGAGGTTGGAGGAACAAGATTAGAATCAATGGGGATCAATAGGAGTGYCTCCACATCAAAAAGCCCTAAGAATCTGGTAATGTGTGAATAGTGAATACTGGAGGTAGACATTGAGGGGAGGCAGGGGGATGTGGAGGTAGTGAGGGACCAGTAGCTCCTTTCTGCTGGACTTCAGGCAGCCTTGGTCCCCTKGCTGCCACAGAAGCAGCATCCCCTTACCCCCACAGCTCAATCAGATCAATAGAGAGAACAGCCAGTGGTCCAACATTCCAGACTTATAAGGAGAGGCCATTACGCTCTGTGTCCATTCCAGTCTACTGGTGCTATGTCCTGCTCCTCCTCTGTCTTCTTCTCTACTGAGAGCTGCTAGTCTTTCTGTAACATTTAACTGAGAACAGCATTCACATCAGATCCTTGCGAGGGGACGTTTTCTAAGAAGAAATTATGTTGATAACTGCTGCTGTGAGAGGCATGTCTTTGCAGTGCCCTCTCCTGCACTCTGTTTTTACTTGTGCCCCCTCCACAGGACCAGAACATCTCCTCTGATACAACATGCATGAGATGTTGAGAAATGAACGCCAGCCACTAGAGGGCGTAATGGAGCCTGAACAGTCGGATTGAGATCTATTTCTGATCAAATCCAGGAATGGATCAGTTTTTGTGTCTTACTGACCTTATAGACCAGCCATATTCAACAGGAGGACTGTGGTCCGGATCCAGACCCAGAGTGAGGTCAATACGGGCCACGGGTCACGATTTCTTTATGAACTCAGTCAGATCTCAACCCCTGGTATTATATGAACACACATAAGACATGGCAACATTTTTAGAATTGCAGGAAATTAGCTTTAAAGGGTAACTCTCAACTCCGATTTCAGCCTTGCCCAACCTCTTCAACAACAAAAAAATGCTTTCAAGTGAGAGGTTGTGGGTGGGGGGAATTGCTCATAAATATTCATTTTGGGTGTAGTTAAACGTAGTAGATCCCAACACCTTCTCACTAAAGCATACTTACCAGAGGTCCACTGTCAGGCTATGATAATAAAATGATGTGCATCGCGAACATATACGTCTCACATTGATAAGGCGCCGAGTTCCTGCCATCTATTGCCACTTGCAGTGTAAGTTGGAATCCCAGTGTGCAAAAAAAAACGTTGAAGTGTGGATTTACATTTATTGCGGTATTGTGTTGGGAAGAAAAGTGCATCATCATCTTGAAAATGAATATTAGGGGCTCAATTCAATCCAACCTGCACTGCAGTATTTACACAGTAGCTCTTTTTTTGACAGATTGGGAGGGGGTACTGTATAAAAACCTACAACAGGTATGCTTTCACTTTTCAGAATTAGAAGTGTGTGTGGGCACAGGATGAATATTGTAAATMAAGGATTTGAGAAACAAAAAAAGATAACTAACCCATGTGGGATTAGAATTCGCAACCATTGAACTATGAGCCAACTTTCGTTAACGGACTGCACCACAATTCACTCATAGCCATTAGGGAATAATACGAGTTGACATGACTACCGTTGTCGTTTATTTCTTGTTACGAAGGGAGTGTACATCTAGAAGGGAGTGTATTTCATACCGAACCCCTCGAGATGACGTAAACATCATGATGTCAATGGTAGAGTTGAACTACCAAAAGAGCTAGATTTACTACTAAAAGACCAAAATATATCACTTTTGCAACGAACTGTCAAAATGAAGACCAGAATTGACATGTTTCACAATAACTAATAACTTAAACATCTGGTTTTCCCTGGAAAAAATCGCAGTGCTAGAGGCGTTACTACAGACCCGGGGTCATTCCCATAGGACGGTGCACAATTGGCCCAGCGTCGTCCGCGTTATGGGAGGCAATCAAAACATAGACGTAGTGTTGGATGCCAGACTTCAAGTTGTCATTTCCAGTGATTTACAACAGGTAGTGAAAGTAGCGGAGAGGAAGAGATGATTGTGATATCCTAGGTGATGGCCCAATGGTCCCAACACACACACAGTTTGTTCAAATGGAGTCTAACACAGAAACAGGCAATAATAACACCACTGGTCTCTTTTCCCCACTCCTCATTCTCAGTCCTCACACCTACTGTAGTCATCATCCACCCATCCCTAGCGAGACACAAACACACACACACCGACTGTTCCCATGGCATCCACTTACTGGCACCTAGCTGACTGATGATGTGTGATCTGCCAGCCTCACACACGCACACACATGCGCTTAGGTAATGTTGTATCTCTTTATCTATCTTTGCAGGCGAACCCTCCCCCTGTCATCGTCAACGCAGACTCACTGGATGCAGGCCCTTATGTAACTATACATTCTGTTGTCTCTGTGTGTGGATGGAGTATCTATTCTCTTGCCTCTCTGTGTGGATGGAGTATATATTCTGTTGTCTCTCTGTGTGGATGGAGTATATGTTCTATTGCCTCTCTGTGTGGAGGGAGTATATATTCTGTTGTCTCTGTGTGGATAGAGTGTCTATTCTGTTGCCGGTCTGTGTGGATGGAATATCTATTCTGTTGTCTCTCTGTGTGGATGGAGTAGCTGTCTCTCTGTGTGGATGGAGTATATATTCTGTTGTCTCTCTGTGTGGATGGAGTATCTATTTTGTTGTCTCTCTGTGTGGATGGAGTGTATATTCTGTTGTCTCTCTGTGTAGATGGAGTATATATTCTGTTGCCGGTCTGTGTGGATGGAGTATCTATTCTGTTGTCTATGTGGTGGAAGGAGTATATATTATGTTGTCTCTCTGTGTGGATGGAGTATCTATTTCTGTTGTCTCTCTGTGTGGATGGAGTATCTATTCTGTTGTCCTCTGTGTGGATGGGATCTTATTCTGTTGCCTCTCTGTGTGGAAAGGAGTATATATTATGTTGTTCTCTGTGTGGATGGAGTATCTATTCTGTTGTCTCTCTGTGTGGATGGAGTATCTATTCTGTTGTCTCTCTGTGTGGATGGAGTATCTATTATTTTGCCTCTGTGTGGATGGAGTATATATTCTGTTGCACTTTGTGTGGATGGAGTATATATTCTGTTGCAGCTCTGTGTGGATGGAGTATCTATTCTGTTGTCTCTCTGTGTGGATGAGGTATATATTCTGTTGTCTCTCTGTGTGGATGGAGTATATATTCTGTTGTCTCTCTGTGTGGATGGAGTATCTATTCTGTTGCCTCTCTGTGTGGATGGAGTATCTATTCTGTTGCCGGTCTGTGTGGATGGATTATCTATTCTGTTGTCTATGTGTGTGGATGGAGTATCTATTCTGTTGCCGTCTGTGTGGATGGATTATCTATTCTGTTGCCTCTCTGTGTGGATGGAGTATCTATTCTGTTGCCGGTCTGTGTGGATGGATTATCTATTCTGTTGTCTCTCTGTGTGGATGGAGTATCTATTCTGTTGCCTCTCTGTGTGGATGGAGTATCTATTCTGTTGCCTCTCTGTGTGGATGGAGTATATATTCTGTTGCCTCTCTGTGTGGATGGATTATCTATTCTGTTGTCTATGTGTGTGGATGGAGTATCTTATTCTGTTTGCCGTCTGTGTGGATGGAGTATCTATTCGTTGTCTCTCTGTGTGGATAGAGTATATATTCTGTATGGTCTGTGTGGATGGAGTATCTATTCTGTTGCCTCTGTGTGTGGATGGAGTATCTATTCTGTTGTTCTCTGTGTGGATGGAGTTATCTATTCTGTTGCCTCTCTGTGTGGATGGAGTATCTATTCTGTTGTCTATGTGTGTGGATGGAGTATCTATTCTGTTGTCTCTCTGTGTGGATGGAGTATCTTTCTGTTGTCCTCTGTGTGGATGGAGTATCTTATTCTGTTGCCCTCTGTGTGGATGGAGTATATATTTCTGTTGCCTCTCTGTGTGATGGAGTATATATTCTGGTTGTCTATGTGTGTGGATGAGTTCTATTCTGTTGCCTCTCTGTGTGGATGGAGTATCTATTTCTGTTGTCTCTCTGTGTGGATGGAGTATATATTCTGTTGTCTCTCTGTGTGGATGGAGTATATATTCTGTTGTCTATGTGTGTGGATGGGTATATATTCTGTTGCTCTCTGTGTGGATGGAGTATCTATTCTGTTGTCTCTCTGTGTGGATGGATATATATTCTGTTGTCTATGTGTGTGGATGGAGTATCTATTCTGTTGCTCTCTGTGTGGATGGAGTAATCTATTCTGTTGTCTCTCTGTGTGGATGAGTATCATTTCTGTTGTCTCTCTGTGTGGATGGAGTATATTTCTGTTGTCTCTGTGTGTGGATGGAGTATATATTTCTGTTGCCTCTCTGTGTGGATGGAGTATCTATTCTGTTGTCTCTTGTGTGGATGGAGTATTTATTCTGTTTGCTTCTCTGTGTGGATGGAGTATCTATTCTGTTGTCCTCTGTGTGGATGGAGTATCTATTCTGTTGCCTCTGTGTGGATGGCAGTTATTATCTGTTGTCTTATGTGTGGATGGAGTATCTATTCTGTTGCCTCTGTGTGGAATGGAGTATATATTCTGTTGTCTCTCTGTGTGGATGGAGTATCTACTCTGTTGTCTTCCTGTGTGGATGGAGTATCTATTCTGTTGCCTCTCTGTGTGGATGGAGTATCTATTCTGTTGTCTCTGCTGTGTGGATGGAGTATCTATTCTGTTGCCTCTCTGTGTGGATGGAGTTATATTCTGTTGTCTCTCTGTGTGGATGGAGTATCTATTCTGTTGCCCTCTCTGTGTGGATGGAGTATATATTCTGTTGTCTCTGTTGTTGGATGGAGTATCTATTCTGTTGGCCTCTCTGTGTGGATGAGTATATATCTGTTGTCTCTCTGTGTGTGGATGGAGTATCTATTCTGGTGCCTCTCTGTGTGGATGGAGTATATATTCTGTTGTCTCTCTGTGTGGATGGAGTATCTATTCTTTTTTTCTCTCTTTGTAAATGGATGTGTCTCACAGTTGCAGCATCCTGCTGTGTTCACCATGTGGATCTATTTCATGATTTCTATTGACACTGCCTCTACAGCATGAATATGATGCAGTTATGCATTTAGTATAATAATGCAACATATTTAGATATCATATTTGTGTGTTCATTGTAAAAATATGTATATATTAGCCCAAACCAGCAATGCTATGTTTTATGTACAGGTACAGGGCCTTCAGAAAGTATTCACACCCCTTTACCTTTTCCACATTGTGTTGTGTTACAGCCTGAATTTAAAATGGATTAATTTTAGATTTTTTGTCTCTGGCCTACACACAATACCCCATAATGTCAAAGTGGAATTATGTTTGTAGAAATTTTTACAAATTCGTTAAAAATTAAAAGTTGAAATGTCTTGAGTTAATCATTTTTCAACCCCTTTGTTATGGCAAGCCTAAATAAGTTCAGGATTTCACCATGAGGCCAGTGGTGACTTTGAAACAGTTACAGAGTTTAATGGCTGTGATAGGAGAAAACTGAGGAACGAGAACATTGTAGTTACTCCACATACTAACCTAATTGACAGAGTGAAAAGAAGGAAGCTTGTACAGAATAAAAATATTACAAAACATGCATCCTGTTTGCAACGAGGCACTGAAGTAATGTTGCATAAAATGTGGCAAAGCAATTCACTTTTTGTCCTGAATACAAAGTGTTATGTTTGGGGCAAATCCAATACAACACAATACTACTACCACTCTTCATATTTTCAAGTATATGGTATCAAACACATAGAAACCATGTTTGATGAGTTTGATAGCGTTCTATTTGTTCCGTTCCAGCCAATACTATGAGCCCGTCCTCCTCAATGAAGGTGCCACCAACCTCCTGTGACAGCTTGATGAATGTTTCAGTATCGGTTATTGTGTGTAGATGGGTGAGAAAAAAAAATGCATTTAATCCATGTTGAATCCAGCCTGTAACACAACAAAATGTGGAATAAGTCAAGGGGTATGAATACTTTCTGAAGGCATTGTAACAGCCATAATGAAGGAAACACCAACATAGCGTGTCTTAGTAGGGCGTTGGGCCAACACAAGCTGCCAGAAAAGCTTCAATCCACCTTGGCATAGATTCTACAAGTGTCTGGAACTCTATTGGAGGGACGAGACACCATTCTTCCATGAGAAATTCCATAATTTGGTGTTTTGTTGAAGGTGTTGGAAAATGCAGTCTCAGACTCCGCTCCAGAATCTCCCATAACTGTTCAAATGGGTTGAGATCTGGTGACTGAGACACACATCCTTTAAACCCCCTATGCTCCTTTGAGACCCCTCTTTCAAAGTCACTGAGATCTCTTCTTCTAGCCATGGTAGGCAAAATAATGGCCTGCCCAGAATTTTTATACATGAGCCTAAGCAAGATGGGATGTTAATTGCTTAATTAACTCAGGAATCACACCTGTGTGGAAGCACCTGCTTTCAATATACTTTGTATCCCTCATTTACGCCAGTGTTTCCTTTATTTTGGCAGTTACCTGTATGTCTGTGTTCAAGTCTATGGTAATTAAAAATGATTATACTGAGTTGAAAGATCACAGTCAATGTTCTTTTATCCTTTTCTGTTTTATATTATTTGTACGATGTTTTCATGTGGGATGATGATGATGATGATGATGATGATGATGATGATGATGGTGATGTAAATTACATGTATGTGTTCTGTGTTGACAGGTAAATGGCAGTGATGGGATGTATAAATATGACGAGATCATCTTGGAAAGGGTGAGGTTCACTAAAACCTTTACAACCACTTATTATGTTCACGTCTTGTGATCAGATGTGTTCTTTTCAAAGTCTTTTGTTAAACACATCAGCTTTTCCCGCTAGATGGCAGTAAGCAGCTCTCTCTGGCTTTAAGGTTTCTCAGTACAGTAAATGTTGCATATACACTGAACAAAAATATAAACGAAACATGTAAAGTGTTGGTCCCATGTTTCATGAGCTGAAATAAAAGATCCCAGAAATGTTCCATGTGCACAAAAATCTTATTTCTCTCAAATGTTGTACACAAATTAGTTGACTTTCCTATTAGTGAGCATTTCTCCTTTGACAAGATAATCCATCCACCTGACAGTTGTGGCATATCAAGAAGCTGATCAAACAGCATGAGTATTACACAGGTGCACCTTGTGCTGGGGACAAATAAAAGGCACTTTAAAATGTGCAGTTTTGTCACACAACACAATGCCACATATGTCTCAAGTTTTGAGGAAGAGTGCAATTGGCACGCTGACTGCAGGAATGTCCACCAGAGCTGTTGCCAGAGAATTGAATGTTCATTTCTCTACCATCATCTGCCTCCAATGTCATTTTAGAGAATTTGGCAGTACGTCCCACCAGCCTCACAACCGCAGACCATGTGTAACAACGGGGGGTGCTGAGGAGTATTTCTGTCTGTAATAAAGCCCTTTTGTGGGGAAAAACGAATTCTGTTGCTGAACCTGGCTCCTCAGTGGGTGGGCCTGGCTGCCTAGTGGGTAGGCTTATGCCTTCCAAGGCCCACCCATGGCTGAACCCCTGCCCAGTCATGTGAAATCCATTGATTAGGGCCTAATGAATTAATTTCAATTGACTGATTTCCTTAAACTGTAACTCAATAAAATCTTTGAAATTGTTACGTGTTGCATTTATATTTTTGTTCAGTATAATATATTATAGAAAACCAAGGCAAATTATTTCTCTATCACATATGACATTTTGAATATATTTCATATAGTAATTCTATACGTAGGAGTGATAAAGATTATGACGTCAGTATACATCAGTCTTTGGAACAGCGGCGTCATCGTCAGACCCCTATATGCCTCACACTGCATCTTTAAACAGCACACATATTAAATATTTCTTACGTCCTCTCCCCATACACACACACTCTCTGAAACACTGACAGTTGCACTTGTCAGTGGCAGAGTTCAGTCTATAGTGGAGGGCAAACATCCTGTATATTCCTACTCTCGTTATTCCACCCACAGATAGATGCAGGGCTGTTTTCTCCATCTCCCCCTCTGAGTGGCATTTCTGCATGCAGAGGCTTAAATAAACTAGATAAAATCACACTTAAAAGGACTGTGGGTGGGTAATAGTTGATGGTCGGGCCCAGTGCACTCCTTTTGGATTGGGAGAAGCGCACTGGGAGGCCTCTGTCCTAATTGGTTGCGACCGTTGCTCATTAATTATAGAAAAGAATAAAGCGAAGTATTTTCTCAGCTGTCTTGTTTGGAGCCTGTCTCTGCAGCTGTCAGATAGAACAGCATGCCTGGGCCCACTGGATCCAAATGGGTGCTTTGTCCTGCTGAGGGAGAGGTGGGGGGGAGGGGGGTGCATAGATATATGGAGAGAAGAAAGGAAAGTTGTGTGCCAAGTCTTTAGAGAAATGAAACTTACCTGACTCTCATCTTCTCAACCACTTATGAATCCGTCCATAAAAAAAAAAGATTAGACCCACACCATTTGGACTGCTTTGTCTTACATTTAGAATTAAGTGACCTGATCTCAGTATGTATACTGAACAAAAATATAAACGCAACATGCAAGATTTTACTGAGTTACAGTTTAAGGAAATCAGTCAATTTAAATAAATTCATTAGGCCCTAATCAATGGATTTCACATGACTGGGCAGGGGTGCAGCCATGGGTGGGACTTGGAAGGCATAAGCCCACCCACTAGGCAGCCAGGCCCATCCACTGAGGAGCCAGGCCCAACCAATCAGAATTAGTTTCTGCCAACAAAAGGGCTTTATTACAGAAGAAATACTCCTCAGCTCATGAAACATGGGAACAACACTTTAGATTTTGTGTTTATATTTGTGTTCAGTATAGTATAAAGCTCACTGAATGGGAGGAAAATGCACACACACACACATGTATGAGAAAGTGCCGTGGTCATCAGCAATGTTGAATTCCCCTGAGAGGTCTGCATAGATCTCATGTTCCCCTGAGAGGTCTGCATAGATCTCATGTTCCCCTGAGAGGTCTGCATAGATCTCATGTTCCCTCTCATGTTCCCCTGACGAGGGTCTGCATAGATCTCATGTTTCCCCTGAGAGGTCTGCATAGATCTACATGTTTCCCTGAGGGCGGCATCTCGATGTCGAGTTCTGCATAGATCTCATGTTCCCCTGAGAGGTTCTGCATAGATGCTTTCATGTTTCCCCTAGAGAGATCTGATAACATGCATGTTTTCCTGAGAGGTCTGACATAGATCTTAGTTCCCCTGAGAGTCTGACATAGATTCTCATGTCCCCTGAGAGGTCTGCATAGTCTCATGTTCCCCTGAGACGGTCTGGCATAGATCTCATGTTGCCCCTGCGGTTGAGCAAAGGTTTCATGTCCTGTGGTACGCACTAGATCTCATGTTCCGCCCTATGGTCTGCATATGAGCTTCATGTTCCCGGATCTCATTTGCTTCAGTTTCCTAGGTCTTGGCATAGATCTCATGTTCCCCTGAGAGGTCTGCATATCTCATGTTCCCCTGAGCTGAAGCAGTCCTGAGTCTGCATATAAGATTCTCTTGTTTCCCCTGAAGCGCTGCATAGCATCTCATTGTTCCCCTGAGCGGTTGCATAGAGCTCATGTTTCCCCTGAGCAGGTCTGCATAGAACTCATGTTCCCGAGCGGTCTGCATAGAGCTCGATGTTCCCCTGAGAGGTCTGATAGGATGCTAATGTATTCTCCTGAGAGGTCGATAGATCTCACTGATTCCCCTGAGAGGTTGCATATATGCATATCCCGAGTCTCCATGGTTCTTCCCTGAGAGGTCTGCATTAGATCATCATGTCCCTGGAGGCTCTAGCATAGAGCTCATGTCCACCTGAGAGGTCTGCATGAGACTCATGTTTTCCTGAGAGGTCTGCACATAGATCTCAATTGTTCCCTACGGTCTGCATAGATCCTCATGTTCCCCTGAGAGGTCTGCCATTAGATCTCTGTTCCCCCTGAGGAGGTCTGACATAGATCTTTCAATGTTGCCTGAGCCGGTTCTGCATAGAGGCTGTTCCCCTGAGCGGTCTGCAGTAGATGCTTCATGTATCCCCTTGAGTCTGCATAGATACTCATGTTCCCCTGAGAGGTTCTGCATAGATTCTCATGTTCCCTGGAGAGGTCGGCATGAACTCTCATGTGCCCTGAGCAGCTCTGCATAGGCGGTTCATGTTCCCCTGAGCGATCTGCATAGAGCTCATGTTCCCCTTGAGAGGTCTGCATATGAGGCTGCATGTTCCCCTGAGAGTTCTGCATAATCTATGCTTCCCCTTGAGAGGTTCTGCATAGATCTTCATGTTCCCCTGAGCGGTCTGCATAGCATTCATGTCCCCGAGCAGTCTGCATAAGCTCATGTTCCCCTAGAGTGTCTGCATAATCTTTCATGTTCCCCTGATGAGTCTGCATATGAGGCTACATGTTCCCCTGAGCGGTTTGCACTGATTCTTTTAATGTTCCCTCCTTGAGCGGTCTGCATAGATCTCAATGTTCCCCTGAGCGGTGCTGCATAGAGGCTCATGTCCCCTGAAGCGGTGCATAAGAGTCCCTTGATCTCAAAGCTCATGTTCCCCTGAGCGGTCTGCATAGAGCTTCAGTTGTTCCCCTGAGCAGGTCTGCATAAGATCATCATGCTTCCCCTAGTGCGGTCATGACATAGAGTCTCATGTTCCCCTGAAGCGGTCTGCCTCAAGCTGTCACTGTAATCCCCTGAGTCTGATAGGCTCAGTCCCGAGGCTGCATAAGACTCTAGTTCCCTTGAGCGGTCTGCATAGATGCTCATCGTTCCCCTGACGGTCTGCATAAGAGCTCATTCCCCTGAGCGTTCTGCATTAGATCTCTGTTCCCCTGACGGGCAAAGCTAGTTCCCTGGACTCTGCATTTTAGAGCTCATGTTGTCCCTGAGCGGTCTGCATAGATACTCATGTTCCCTGACGGTCTGAGTCATGTCCCTAGGTTGAGCCTCATTGTTCCCCTGAGCGTGTTCTGCATTAGAGCTTCATGTTCCCCTGAGTTGCAGAGCCAGTTCCCTATGGCGATAATCTCATGTTCCCCTGAGCGGTCCTCTGCATAGGATCTCATGTTCCCCTGAGCGTTCTGCATAGAGCTCATGTTCCCCTGAGCTGTGTCTGCATAAGCTCATGTTCCCCTGAGCGGTAACTGCATAGAGCTCCATGTTCCCCTAAGACCCACTTACATTAAGAAGCCCGGTTATCCCACTGACCTTGAGTCCACCACTCCTTAGAGTGGGACGCACCCATCCCACTTATGCAGTAGAGCTGGTCTGTGGTATGGAACGTGTGCACGAACTGAACGCTCACGTGCGTATGTGTGTGTATGTCTATGGTGCCTTTTCTACTTATGTGTTTAATCCAGAATCAATTGCAAGCTTATGTGCACAGCTACATTTCAGACATGGAATGGAACGCAACGCAATGTCTTCATAGGAAAAAAATAAACTATATAAAACATGACAAGCTTAAAAAAGCTGAAATATTACTACCACAAACAAACAAAAAGATAAAAAAGAGGAATCCCTGCCTTCTAAACCCCTATTGGCAGGGTAACTCTGGCCTGGGCTTCAGATCATTCGCTGGGAGGGAATTGGACAATCCTACATATATCCAGATGACCCAGGAATCTTCATCAACCAAGATCATCCCTTGGAGGAGCTGAAGCTATGGACGGCAGCTGGGGTAAGTTAGTCCCCTCTCTCTTCCTTCTCTCTCCTCTGTCACTCTACCATGTTCCCGCCAGGCAGCCACGAGCTCTGTGTGTGGTTGTGTATGTGTTTGATATCAGTGATATGTGTGTCTCACAGCTCTCTGCCACCGGGCTCTAGTTTGTTGTTTCCACTTAAGTATGATTCACTGGGAAACCAAAGCTTTCTAAAGAGAATGTATATGATATATCGAGTCGCTTTGGTGTGGGGCTGGCCGGTTGTTGTCGTGTTGTGTGTGTTGTGTGTGTGTGTAGGGTTGTTGTGTGGTGTGTGTGGTGTTGTGTGTTTGTGTGTGTGTGTGGTGTGTGTGTGTCGTTTGGTGTTGTGTGCATTGACTGCCAGTGACTACAGTTAACATTGTGTGTGTAGCAACTGTGATAGTGCATGTTGGATTCGTCTGTGGTGACTTTGATGACTGGGGATTATATCAAGTCGCCCATGCTGTGTTGATTCATGTTTGTAGCTCATGAAGCCTGTGTGCTGCTGTATTGTTCAGTTTTTTTTTTTTTTTTTTCCCCTTGAGAGTGTGATGACGCGTGTGTATGATTCAGTGTGTAGATCCTGACATTGATGACTTGTATCGATCTAGCGTATTCTGAAACGTGATACTGGTGTGTTTTTGATTCAGTCGATTGTAGAGCCTGTGGGATGGACTGGGGGTGCATGTATTTGACTTCAGTTCATGATATCTAGAACGCCCTGCTGGATTGAACATGGGGTGGGCATGTATATTGATTCAGTCCATTATCTGTAGCAGCCTGTGGATTGATGGGCTGTGGGTACTTGATTCAGTCCGTATTAGAAGTAGAGCTGTGGATTGACTGGGGGTGCATGTAATTTGATTCACGTCCATATTGTAGAGCCTGTGGAATTGACTAGGTGTGTGTATTTATTCAGTCCGTATTGGAGAGCTTGGGATTGACTCGGGGTTGCATGTATTGATTCAGTCTGGTATTGTAGAGCCTGTGGATTTTGACTGGGGTTGCATGTTATTTTGATTCAGCTGTAATCGTAGAGCCTGATTGGATTGACGGGTGCATGTATTTGATTCAGTCTGTATTCTAGAGCCTGTGGATTGACTGGGGTGCTGTGTTTTGATTCAGTCCATTTGTAGAGCCTAGTGGATTACGGTGTGTGTAATTTGATTTCAGTTCCTATTGTAGAGCCTGTGAGAATTGGACTGGGGATGCATCGATATTTGATTCAGTCGTATTGTATTAGAGTGTGGATTGACTGGGGGTGATGTTTGATTCAGTCATGTAGTTGTTAGAGACACTGTGGATTGACTGGACGGGTCGCATGACTATGTTGATTCAGTCATAGTATTGATTAAGAAGCCTGTCGGATTGGACTGGGTGCATGGTTTGATTCAGTCTGTCGTAGAGACTGGGGTGCATGTATTTGATTCAGTCCGTATTTTAGAGCCTGTGGATTGACTGGGGTGTGTGTATTTGATTCAGTCCGTATTTTAGAGCCTGTGGATTGACGGGTGTGTGTATTTGATTCAGTCCGTATTGTAGAGCCTGTGGATTGACTGGGGTGCATGTATTTGATTCAGTCTGTATTGTAGAGCCTGTGGATTGACTGGGGGTGCATGTATTTGATTCAGTCTGTATTGTAGAGCCTGTGGATTGACTGGGGGTGCATGTATTTGATTCAGTCTATATTGTAGAGCCTGTGGATTGACTGGGGTGCATGTATTTGATTCAGTCCGTATTGTAGAGCCTGTGGATTGACTAGGGTTGCATGTATAGCATGCATGTGTTTTTACAGTACTAACAGCATTGTCAAATATGAACTTTGTTTCCCCTCATCTCCCCAGGGTGAATGACTGTGTGCTGCGTGTGAACGAGGTGGATGTGTCTGAGGTGGTCCACAGCCGGGCGGTAGAGGCCCTGAAAGAGGCTGGCCCTGTGGTCAGGCTGCTGGTCAGGAGAAGACAGGCCCCTCCTGAGACCATCCTGGAGATCAACCTGCTCAAGGGGCCCAAAGGTAAGCAATATACACTATGTACATGAATGAATCCTCATTGGGAGGGACAGGATTTTCTAGGCCCCTATTACTTAACTAAACCCCTGTTTCCTTGGGAAATTCCAGTTCAACTCTGAAATTGGAACATAAATTGAGATTATTTCCGAGAACCTGAATGTAAGTTTCTATTCTTCACTTAGCTGTCTAAAAGGAAGTGGAATTGACCCCAACCCCTAGAGATCAGCCTGTGAACCAGTACTGACTGTCCTCTGTGTGCTTCTCACCCCCAGGCCTTGGCTTCAGCATCGCTGGGGGGATCGGCAACCAGCACATCCCTGGAGACAACAGCATCTACATCACAAAGATCATCGAGGGTGGGGCCGCGCAGAAAGACGGACGGCTGCAGACCGGAGACCGCCTGCTAGCTGTAAGAACACATCTACTCTGGACCTTCCTTCATTAACTGAGTTTAGCCCTGCTTTGATGTAGCGGAGATGGTTTGTCTTAAGCTCAGCAGCCTAACACAGTCTTGTTCCATACCCAGTCAATCACACAGATACTTTGATGGATGCCCAAGAACACTCTTGATTCTCTTACTGTAATGTTATGATGTACTTTATTGTCCCCGGGGAGAAATTTGACTCGTCAAGTATGCTGCTGCTTCCACATAAGTACATAGAATCAATTGACCCCCCCAACATGAATAAGTTCATGTCAGGCAAGGCTGTGACTAGGGGCAGTTCCACATCAGCTGGAACTCTGTGTTCAGTGCAGGTGTGGGGTCCCATTTGACCTTTCTGGCCGGTCTGATGACGGTATCCTGTATAATGTCCTGGAGGTCATGTCTATTTCTTCCCTGCTGTCTTGGTCATTCTCAAGGTTTAGGCTTTGAGCTGTCAGGTTAGCAAACCATGTGAAAATGCCGTAGTGTAGGATTAACTTAATGGAGGATCTATAGAAGAGGAGATGATCTTCTGGTTGACTCCATAGATCCTGAGTCCACGCAGGAAGTGGAAGCGCTGTTGGAGGCCGCTGCCATCGCTTTGCTCCCCGTCAGGTGTAGCAGCTCCTCTGGCACGTCGCTCAGCAGGCCGCCCGGCGATTGATCTCCATAGTCGCGTAGTGCTAGGAGCTCCTTCCTGGTGTATGTCCATGAAACCCGATCACCCTGTGCCAGGTGCGGCGTCGTAGCAGTGGAACATTGCGTGATGCTGAAAATAATCAGCCATGTTAGTAGTAGTCCAGGAATCCTTGCCAGTCACTCATGCGTTAAATGCAAAATAATGCGCATTACTTTACCCAGTTTGTGACAAAACAAACAAACAACTTTTGGCAGCAGCAGCACTCATGTCCATGGCCACTTGCAGAGCAGCGCCAGAGTTCTTTTTTATGTGATCTTTACTCTCCAACCCCACCTACATTCATACCCTGCACACATCAGGACACTGATCTACATTCATACCCTGCACACATCAGGACACTGATCTACATTCATACCCTGCACACATCAGGACCAACTTAATCTACATTCTACCCCGCACCACTCAGGACACTGAGTAATTCATACCTGCACACATCAGGAAACTGATCTACATTCATACCCCGCACACATCAGGACACATGTCTACATTCATACCCTGCACAAATCAGACACTGATCTACATTCATACCCTTGCACACATCAGGACACTGATCTACATTCATACCCTGCACCATCAGGACCACTGATCTACATTCATACCCTGCAACATCAGGACACTGATCTACATTCATACCCCGCACACATCAGGACACTGATCACATTCATACCCTGCACACATCAGGAACTGATCTACATTCATACCCCGCACACACTCAGGACACTGATCTACATTCATACCCTGCACACATCAGGACACTGATCTACATTCATACCCTGCACACATCAGGACACTGATCTACATTCATACCCTGCACCACAGGACACTGATCTACATTCATACCCGCACCATCAGGAAACTGATCTACTTCATACCCCGCACACATCAGGACACTGATCTACATTCATACCCTGCACACATCAGGACACTGATCTACATTCATACCCTGCACACATCAGACACTGACTTACATTCATACCCTGCACACATCAGGACACTGATCTACATTCATACCCTGCACCATCAGGACACTGATCTACATTCATACCTGCCACACATCAGGACCCTGATCTACATTCATACCCGCACCACATCAGGACACTGATCTACATTCATACCCTGACACATCAGGACACTGATCTACATCATACCCTGCACACATCAGGCACTGATCTACATTCATACCCCGCACACATCAGGACACTGATCTACATTCATAGCCTGCACACAATCAGGACACTGATCTACATTCATACCCTGCACACATCAGGAAACTGATCTACATTCATAACCCTGCACACATCAGGAACTGATTCACATTCATACCCTGCACACATCAGGAAAACTGATCTACATTCATACCTGCACATCAGGAAACTGATCTACATTCATACCCCGCACACATCAGGACACTGATCTACATTCATAGCCTGCACACATGCCTCTATGTGTCCTTCCCTGGCTGTTTCTCAAGAGAGCCAGGCGACACTCTTCAGCGTTTATGGCCATGTGTGTGACTGATACGGTGCTGCAGACTGGGCTCAAACTTCCCGGCTGCTCCCCGGGCATATTCTGTTCCACACTGGCAGAAGATAAATTGGACCACCTGCCAGGCTGAATGATTGACAACACTGTTTGAAGAATATGGGATGTGTTTAAGGCTGTCATACATAGAAACAAAGTCATTAAGGCACTACAACCTTTGTGGGGGAGAGCTGTGCGGACGGCCGTATTGATCATTTATGCTATTTGATTAAAGTGTTTTCCCAAATCCATGATTTTATCTGTAGACACAATGATGCAGACGTGGTGGCTCCTGGAGTAAACAATCTCTATTATTATATAGAGCAGCTCTCTTCAAAACCATTGAAGTATTTTCAAATCAAATCCAATGTTATTTGTCACATGCCCCGAATACAGGTGACTTTACCGTGAAATACTTACTAACGAGCCCTTTCCCAAAATCCAGAGTAAAAAAGTACGAAAATTTGCAAATAAAAATCAGAAATAGTAACAGAATAAATAACAATACGGAGGCTATATGAGGCTATATACAAGGAGTACCAGTACCGAGTCAGTCGGGTTGGAGCACGTAAGATGTGGACCATCTCTGTCGGCGCCATCTTATGCTCGCATATCACACGCTGTATCTTAGTAGGACACAGCAACAGTAGTGTATGATTGATTTGGGTGTGGCTCAGGCAAACTAAGAGAGGTAGCTATAAGCCTCGGTGTTGTGGACCTGAGGATTTCCCTGTGGTCTGTGTGCTCCAGGTGAACAACATCATCCTGCAGGACGTGCGTCACGAGGAGGCGGTGGCGGCGCTGAAGAACACCTCTGACATGGTCTACCTCAAAGTGGCCAAGCCCGGACCCGTGCACCTCAACGACATGTATGCCCCTCCGGACTACTCCAGCAGTACGTACCTTCTTCTGCTAGCAACTGTAGTCCACTGTAGCTCAAACTAAACACTCCCACTCTCCTACCCTCATACTGATTATAATGCATCCAACTACACTTTTATATCCCAGGCCCTGCCTCAATGGTACCAGCACACAGTTTTTATTAATACTTTTTAAAATGTTTGTACTTTTTACCCCTTTTTCGTGATATCTAATTGGTAGTTACAGTCTTGCCCCATCGTTGCAACACTTGGGAGAGGCGAAGGTCGAGAGCCATGCGTCCTCCGAAACACGACCCTGCTTCTTGACACAATGCTCGCTTAACCCGGAAGCCAGCCGCACCAATGTGTCGGAGGAAACAATGTACACCTGGCGACCGTGTCAGAGTGCATACGTCCGGCCCGCCACAGGAGTCGCAAGAGCGCGACGGGACAAGGACATCCCGGCCGGCCAAACCCGGACGACGCTGGGTCAATTGTTCACCCCCTCATGGGTCTCCCAGTCACGGACGGCTGCGACACAGCCCAGTATCGAACCCATCGCCGCTAGCACTGCGATGCAGTACCTTAGACCGCTGTGCCACTCGGTTGCACCACAGTTTGTTTTAATGGAAGACCACAGGAACCCTGCAGTAATAATACTGGCTCTCTATTCACACCGCTCATTATCATTTCATACCTCAACCTCAAAAACAAACCCCGGCAACAGTTGTGTGAAGAATGCTCTGTTGATTAGCATTAACTCTAGGTGTATGTCATTGTCCCTGTAACAGGGATGATTATAGATTATCCTAGTGAGTGGTAGAGCTGCTTCAGTGTGTTCTCCTCAGCGCAGCTGTGCCCAGACTCCTACATGGTGAGCACACACTGCTGCCCACTGCAACAGCTCTGTCTGTCTGTCTCTCTCTCCCACTGAGTGGGGAGGCTTTCTCACATCCCACATGCCTGCTCAGGAGAACCCACGGCCGGGGGCTCTTACACATCGATTTACAGAAGAGCCACACACACACACACACCTGTACTTGAATATATGTAATTATTACAGGTATACTATATGGCACCAAACAATATGCATGTCAACCAGTGGTTTATTATCAAAGGGCCTGTACAGTAGGACTGTATATTAAAACGAACAAAAGATAACTAATTTAAATATACTGTGTCCGTAAAATGTATGTAGTGTGTATAAGCTGGAAGTAGAAGCCTAAGTATGGTTGTCCATTAGTTTACTCCAATTAGGGGAGGGGTGGTAGGGTTAGGGGAAAATAATAAAGGAAAATACATAAAGAATATTATATATTATATATATATATATATAGTAGCAGTCAAAAGTTTGGACACACCTCCTATTTCAAGGGTATTTCTTCCTTTATACTATTTTCTGCATTGTAAAATAATAGTGAAGACATCAAAACTATGAAATAACACACATGGAATCATGTAGTAACCAAAAAGTGTTAAACAAATCAAAATATATTTTATATTTGAGATTCTTCAAAGTAGCCACCCTTTGCCTTGATGTCAGCTTTGCACACTCTTGGCATTCTTTCAACCAGCTTCACCTGGAATGCTTTTCCAACAGTCTTGAAGGCGTTCCTACATATGCTGAGCACTTGTTGGCTGCTTTTCCTTCACTCTGCTGTCCAACTCGTTTATTCTAAATAAATCACTTACAGTGTAACCGTCAAAGCACCCCCACACCATCACACCTCCTCCATGGTTCACGGTGGGAACCACACATGCGGAGATCATCCGTTCACCTACTCTGCATCTCACAAAGACATGGCGGTTCGAACCAAAAATCTCAAATTTGGAATCATCATACCAAAGGACAGATTTCCACCAGTCTAATGTCCATTGTTCGTGTTTCTTGGCCCAAGCAAGTCTCTTATTCTTATTGGTGTCTTTTAGTAGTGGTTTCTTTGCAGCAGTTCCACCATGAAGGCCTGATTCACACAGTCTCCTCTGAACAATTGATGTTGAGATGTGTCCGTTACTTGAACTCTGTGAAGCATTTATTTGGGCTGCAATTTCTGAGGCTGGTAACTCTGATGAACTTATCCTCTGCAGCAGAGGTAAATCTGGGTCTTCTTTTCCTGTGTGGGTCCTCATGAGAGCCAGTTTTGTTATAGCGCTTGATGGTTACCTCCTGGGTATACCTCCTGGGTATGACGCTACAAGCGTGGCACACCTTGAAGAAACTTTCAAGTTCTTGAAATGTTCCGTATTGACTGACCTTCATGTCTTGAGCTGTTCTTGCCATAATATGGACGTGGTCTTTTACCAAATAGGGCTATCTTCTGTATACCACTCCTACCTTGTCACAACACAAATGATTGGCTCAAACACATTAAAAAAGAAAGAAATTCTACAAATTATCTTTTAACAAGGCACGCTTGTTAAGTGAAATGCATTCCAGGTGACTACCTCATGAAGCTGGTTGAGAGAATGCCAAGAGTGTGCAAAGCTGTCATCAAGGCAAATGGTGGCTACTTTGAAGAATCTCAAATATAACATATATTTTGATTTGTTTAACACTGTTTTAGTTAATACATGATTCCATGTGTTATTTCATAGTTTTGATGTCTTCACTATTATTCTACAATGTAGAAAATAGTAAAAATTAAGAAAAACCCTTGACCGAGTAGGTGTGTCCAAACTTTTGACTGGTACTGTATATATTTAAAATAATATACAGTATATATTTACAAAAAATATATACGGGGGATTGGAAATAATGCAGATAATTACATTGATAGAAGCCACAATCTATTTTAAATATTAAATCTGATCCACCCCCTCAAGAAAAGGACTGTATACAGTGCATTCAGAAAGTATTCAGACCGCTTGACTTTTTCCACATTCTGTTACGTTACAGCCTTATTCTAAAATTGATTAAATTGTTTCCCTCATCAGTCTACACATAATAACCCATAAGGACAAAGCAAAAATAGGTTTTTAGAAATGTGTGCAAATATATATACAGTATATAAAATTTTGGGGGAAATATTACATTTATATAATGTAGACCCTTTACTCAGTACTTTGTTGAAGCACCTATGGCAGCGATTACAGCCTCCTCCTGGGTATGACGCTACAAGCGTGGCACACCTGTATTTTGGGTATTTCTCCCATTCTTCTCTGCAGATTCTCTCAAGCTCTATCAGGTTGGATGGGGAGCGTCACGGCACAGCTATTTTCAGGTCTCTCCAGAGATGTTCGATCGGGTTCAAGTCCAGGCTTTGGCTGGGCTACTCAAGGACATTCAGAGACTTGTCCCGAAGCCACTGCTGTGTTGTCTTGGCTGTTAGTTTAGGGTCATTGTCCTGTTGGAAGGTGAACCTTCGCCCCAGTCTGAGGTCATGAGTGCTCTGGAGCAGGTTTTCATCAAGGATCTCTCTGTACTTTGCTCCATTAATCTTTCCCTCGATCCTGACTAGTCTCCCAGTAACTGCCGCCAAAAAAGAATTCCCACAGCATGATTCTTCCACCACCATGCTTCACGGTAGGAATGGTGCCAGGTTTCCTACAGACGTGACACTTGGCACTCAGGCCAAAGAGAATCTTGTGTCTTATGGTCTGAGAGTCTTTAGGTGCCTTTTGGCAAACTCCAAGTGGCAAACTCCAAGTGGGAGTTACTGAGGAGTGGCTTCCGTCTGGCCCCTCTACCATAAAGGCCTGATTGGTGGAGTGCTGCAGAGATGGTTGTTCTTCTGTAAGGTTCTCCCATCTCCACAGAGGAACTCTGGAGCTCTGTCAGAGTTACCATTGGGTTCTTGGTCACCTCCCTGACCAAGGCACTTCTCCCCTGATTTCTCAGTTTGTCTGGGCAGCCAGCTCTAGGAAGAGTCTTGATGGTTCCACACTTCTTCCATTTAAGAATGATGGAGGCCACTGTGTTCTTGGGGACCTTCAATGTTGTATACATTTTTTGATACCCTTCCCAGATCTGTGTCTTGACACAATCCTGTCTCTGAGCTCTATGGACAAATTCCTTCGACCTTATGGCTTGGTTTTGCTCTGACATGCACTGTCAACTGTGGTACCTTATACAGACAGGTGTGTGCCTTTCCAAATCATGTTCAATCAATTTAATTTACCTCAGGTGGACTCCAATCATGTTGTTGAAACATCTCAAGGATGATCAATGGAAACAGGATGCACCTGAGCTCAATTTCGAGTCTCATAGCAAAGCGTCTGAATACTTATGTAAATAAGGTTATTCTGTATTTATTTTGAATACATTTGCTAATAAAAAAATGTTAAACTGTTTTTGCTTTGTCATTATGCGCTATTGTGTGTAGATTTAAAAAAAATGTTTTAGAAAAGGCTGTAACGTAACAAAATGAGGAAACGGTCAACGGGTCTGAAAACTTTCCGAATGCATAGTAGGTAGTTGTTTAGTATGTATGGCTGCCATGGTTTGGGCAAGCCCTTCATACTGACTTAATGCAGCTCTGACAGTATTGTCTACAGCAGGGCTGTCAAACTCATTCCATGGAGGGCCTAGTGTCTGCAGGTTTTTGTTTTTTCCTTTCAATTAAACCCAGACAACCAGGTGTGGGGAGTTCCTTACTAATTCATGACCTTAATTCATCCATCAAGCACAAGGGAGGAACAAAAACCCGCAGACACTCGGCGCTCCGCGGAATGATATTGACACTTGTGTTCTACAGTATAGTCAGATGATCTACAGTTGATTTTTAAAGCCATGGGTTATAAGTACTGTAGCACCCCATGGGTTATAAGTACTGTAGCCCCCCATGGGTTAAAAGTACTGTAGCCCCCCATGGGTTGAAAGGACTGTAGCCCCCCGTGGGTTATAAGGACTGTAGCCCTCCATGGGTTATAAGTACTGTAGCCCCCCATGGGTTATAAGTACTGTAACCCCCCATGATGGAATGTAAATCTGGGGACTCAGGTATAGACACTACCCACACTGACTAATCTAATGTAGAGAGAATACTGTATTTTATGGGCCATAAACAGGCATCGTCACATGTATGATAGTGGTATGAGTTGATCCTTCCTGGCAAGAGTGCTCCCAGGCCTTCAGCGGCCTTCAGTGGACCACTGTTTTAATCATCCCTCCTTTCCATCTACTGGTCTGGCCCTCCCCGCCCTCCCTCCAGCCTTCCCCACCATGGTGGACAACCACGTCAGCCACAACTCAGGCATGGCCTACATGGGAGCTATGGAGCCCAAGCCCGTCTACAGCCAGCCCCCCCAGGTCACGCCCTCCAGGTACTCCCCAGACCCCCGTCACATGCTGGGGGAAGAAGACTTCACCAGGTCAGTACCATTTTTGCATGTTTTCTTATTATCTCATTCTTGTACAGCACATTCATCTTTTTTACAGAATGATATAATGTAAAATTCACGCAAAAATGTATTATATTGTTTTCACCATGTGAATGTAGGTTTAATAGTATTTTTACCATCTAGGGTTAGTCACTTTCTCATGACAAAACAGAGCCATCAGAGAGAGCAGTAAAAGGCTTTTTGTCGTGAACTTTAGAATATTCGTTATTTGATTTTGGTGTGGTGACCGTTGCTTTACCTGACATTCTCCGGTGTTGGTGTTGTGGCTTTCTTTGGTGATAAGCACAGTGCCTTCGGAAAGTATTCAGACCCCTTGACTTTTTCCCAAAAAAATACGGTACAGCCTTATTCTAAAATGTATTTTTTTTAAATCTCAATCTATACACAATACCCCATAATGACAAAGTGAAACCTGTTTTTTTAGATTTGTTTGCAAATGTATTAAAAACAAAAAACAGAAGTACCTTATTTACAGAAGTATTCAGACCCTTTGCTATGAGACTCGGAATTGAGCTCAGGTGCATTGAGCATCCTTGAGATTTTTCTACAACTTGATTGGAGTCCATTTGTGGTAAATTCAATTGATTGGACATGATTTGGAAAGGCACACACCTGTCTATATAAGGTTCCACAGTTGACAATGCATGTCAGAGCAAAAACCAAGCCATGAGGTCGAAGGAATTTGTCCATAGAGCTCAGAGACAGGATTTTGTCAAGGCACAGATCTGGGGAAGGGTATCAACAAATGTATGCAGCATTGAAGGTCCTCAAGAACACAGTGGCCTCCATCATTCTTAAATGGAAGAAGGTTGGAACCACCAAGACTTCCTAGAGCTGGCCGCCTGGCCAAACTGAGCAATCCGGGGAGAAGGGCCTTGGTCAAGGAGGTGACCAAGAACCCGATGGTCACTCTGACAGAGCTTCAGAGTTCCTCTGTGGAGATGGGAGAACCTTCCAACAACACTCCACCAATTAGGCCTTTATGGTAGAGTGGCCAGACGGAAGCCACTCCTCAGTAAAATGCACGACAGCCCACTTGGAGTTTGCCAAAAGGCACCTAAAGACTCTCAGACCATGAGACACAAGATTATCTGGTCTGATGAAACCAAGATTGAACTCTTTGGCCTGAATGCCAAGCATCATGTCTGGAGGAAACCTGGCACCATCCCGACGGTGAAGCATGGTAGTGGCAGTATCATGCTGTGGGGATGTTTTTTCAGCGACTGGGAGTCTAGTCAGGATCAAGGCAAAGATTAATGGAATAAAATACAGAGAGATCCTTAAAACATGCTCCAGAGTGCTCAGGGCCTTAGACTGGGGCAAAAGGTCACCTTCCAACAGTACAACGACCCTAAGCACACAGCCAAAACAATGCAGGAGTGGCTTATTGACAAGTCTCTGAATGTCCTTGAGTGGCCCAACCAGAGCCCGGACTTGAACCCGATTGAACATCTCTGGAGATACCTGAAAATAGCTGTGCAGTGACGCTCCCCATCCAACCTGACAGAGCTTGAGAGGATCTGCAGTGAAGAATGGGAGAAACTCCCTAAATACTGGTGTGCCAAGCTTGTAGCGTCATACCAAAAGACTTGAGACTGTAATCGCTGCCAAAGGTTCTTCAACAAAGTACTGAGTAAAGGGTCTAATACATTAGCAAATATTTATAAAAAACTATTTTTGCTTTGTGATTATGGGGTATTGTGTGTAGATTGATGAGAAAGATAACAACAATTTAATCACTTTTAGAATAAGGCTGTAACGTAACAAAATGGTGAAAAAGTCAAGGGGTCTGAATACTTTCTGAAGGCACTGTATGTAGATAGATGTAGTTAAGTGGGACTCCCAACGGTGTGGCAATGTGTTTGTCTCTGGTTGACTAGCTGTGCAAGGAGGGTTCAGTTCTGTCTGAGGTGGCACTGTATAGCCCAAATACCTCAAAGAAGCCCATCCCATACTCCCTCATTCTGCCTTACGACCTCTTGGCCAAACAGTGAAACATCATTCACAGAGCTTGATTTGAAAGCCCCAGAGGCGCAGAGTCACCTTAATACCCAAGCTATTGTGTGTGTGCGTGAGTGAGGGTGCGTGTGCATATGTGTGTGTATGTGGGATGTGCGTGCAGTTCTACAATGTTTGTGTGTAATAGTTTCTATGTATGTGCACGTACATATGTGTATTTGTCCTGTGTATTTGTCCTGTGTATTGTCATGTGTATTGTCCTGTGTATTTGTCCGGTGTATTGGCCTGTGTGTTGTCATGTGTATTGTCCTGTGTATTGTCCTGTGTATTTGTCCTGTGTATTGTCCTGTGTATTTGTCCTGTGTATTAGCTATGGCACTGCCTTCACCCCCTTCGCCACATCTGCACGTGGCTGCACTTTTGAGAACAGAGGAGAGACGGCAGAATGAAGAGAGAGGGAAGGAGGGAGGGAAAAGGAGGAAAGAGTGCTGCCTGTGCTGACAGAGCTCTCTTGTAAAGGAGGGCCTCTCATCTGTGTCTGATAGATAGCCACTTAGAATCTGTCTGTCTGTCTGTAACAGTCTATACATGTCTTACCTCTCCATGTCCATGTCAGCTCATGCTTGTTATGTTGGTGGTCATACTCACAGTTTACATCTATAAAATCCTTTACCGGGCTATGTGTCACTGCCCTAATTTAATGACGGTAACCACAGTGGCTTAGATAATTATCTGCTTTGACTACCTGTCTAACATCAAAGTGTGAACGTGTTCCACTGATGTTTGTTTAATCCTCTCCATCGACACATCTAGATTTGTATTTCCAGAGTTAACATATTAAACATTGTTTTCCCTACACAGACACACTACAGTCTCTCTCAATTCAATTGAATTTTCTATTCAATTACATTTCAATTTCAATTTAAGGGCTTTATTGGCATGGGAAACATATGTTTACAGTGGCTTGCGAAAGTATTCACCCCCCTTGGCATTTTTCCTATTTTGTTGCCTTACAACCTGGAATTAAAATAGATTTTGGGGGGGGTTGTATCATTTGATTTACACAACATGCCTACCACTTTGAATATGCAAAACATTTTTTATTGTGAAACAAACAAGAAATAAGTAAAAAAAACTGAAAACTTGAGCGTGCATAACTATTCACCCCCCCAAAGTCAATACTTTGTAGAGCCACCTTTTGCAGCAATTACAGCTGCAAGTCTCTTGGGGTATGTCTCTATAAGCTTGGCACATCTAGCCATTGGGATTTTTGCCCATTCTTCAAGGCAAAACTGCTCCAGCTCCTTCAAGTTGGATGGGTTCTGCTGGTGTACGGCAATCTTTAAGTCATACCACAGATTCTCAATTGGATTGAGGTCTGGGCTTTGACTAGGCCATTCCAAGACATTTAAATGTTTCCCCTTAAACCACTCAAGTGTTGCTCTAGCAGTATGCTTAGGGTCATTGTCCTGCTGGAAGGTGAACCTCCGTACCAGTCTCAAATCTCTGGAAGACTGACACAGGTTTCCCTCAAGAATTTCCCTGTATTTAGCGCCATCCATTATTCCTTCAATTCTGACCAGTTTCCCAGTCCCTGCCGATGAAAAACATCCCCACAGCATGATGCTGCCACCACCATACTTCACTGTGGGGATGTTGTTCTCGGGGTGATGAGAGGTGTTAGATTTGCACCAGACATAGCGTTTTCCTTGATGGCCAAAAAGCAACATTTTAGTCTCATCTGACCAGAGTACCTTCTTCCTTATGTTTGGGGAGTCTCCCCCATGCCTTTTCGCGAACACCAAACGTGTTTGCTTATTTTTTTCTTTAAGCAATGGCTTTTTTCTGGACACTCTTCCGTAAAGCCCAGCTCTGTGGAGTGGACGGCCTAAAGTGGTCCAATGGCCAGATACTCCAATCTCCGCTGTGGAGCTTTGCAGCTCCTTCAGGGTTATCTTTGGTCTCTTTGTTGCCTCTGATTAATTCCCTCCTTGCCTGGTCCGTGAGTTTTGGTGGGCAGCCCTCTCTTGGCAGGTTTGTTGTGGTGCCATATTCTTTCCATTTTTTAATAATGGATTTAATGGTGCTCCGTGGGATCTTCAAAGTTTCAGATTTTTTTTTATAACCCAACCCTGATCTGTACTTCTCCACAACTTTGTCCCTGACCTGTTTGGAGAGCTCCATGGTTTTCATGGTGCTGCTTGCTTGGTGGTGCCCGTTGCTTAGTGGTGTTGCAGACTCTGGGGCCATTCAGAACAGGTGTATATATACTGAGATCATGTGACAGATCATGTGCTACTTAGATTGCACACAGGTGGGCTTTATTTAACTAATTGTGTGACTTCTGAAGGTAATTGGTTGCACCAGATCTTATTTAGGGGCTTCATAACAAAGTGGGTGAATAAATATGCATGCACCACTTTTCTGTATTTTATTTATTTTGGTTTTGTTTTAAACAGGTATTTTTATTTTATTTCACTTCACCAATTTGGACTATTTTCTGTATGTCCATTACATTAAATCTAAATAAAAATCCATTTAAATACCAGGTTGTAATGCAACAAAATAGGAAAAACGCCAAGGGGGATGAATACTTTTGCAAGGCACTGTACATTGCCAAAGCAAGTGAAATAGATAATAAACAAAAGTGAAATAAACAATAAAAAATTTACAGTATGGGGTTTTAGGCTGGGTTTCTGTACAGCACTTTGAGATATCAGCTGATGTAAGAAGGGCTATGTAAATAAATTTGATTTGATACAGTAAACATTACACTTAGAAAAGTTCCAAAAGAATAAAGACATTTCAAATGTCATATTATGTCTGTATACAGTATTATAATGATGTGCAAATAGTTCAGTTGTTTAGTTGATTCGTTTTATGTGTTGTCATACACTGAGTGGACAAAACATTAGGAACACCTTTCTAATATTGAGTTGCACCCCACCCTTTTGCCCTCAGAACTGCCTCAATTCGTCGGGGCATGGACTCTACAAGGTGTCGAAAGCGTTCCACAGGGATGCTGGCCCATGTTGACTCCAGTGCTTCCCACAGTTGTGTCAAGTTGGCTGGATGTCCTTTGGGTGGTGGACCATTTTTTATACACACGGGATACTGTTGAGAGTGAAAAACCCAGCCGCGTTGCAGTTTGTGACACAAACGGTGCTCCCGGCACCTACTACTATACCCTGTTCAAAGGCACTTAAATCTTTTCTACACTGATTAAAGTGGATTTAACAAGTGACATCAATAAGGGATCATAGCTTTCAGCTGGATTCACCTGGTCAGTCTATGTCATGGAAATATACTGGGGTGTCCCGCGTGGCTCAGTTACAGCGCCAGGGTTGTGGGTTCGATTCCCATTGGGGACCAGTACAAAAAAGTATGTCAAATGTATGCACTCACTACTGTAAGTCACTATGGATAAGAGCATCTGCTAAATGACTCAAATATAAATGAAGGAGCAGGTGTCCTTAATGTTTTGTACACTCAGTGTATATTCACGTTGCATGTCCACTCCACTGTCTGCACTTCCCTTATCAATCACAATGCCATCATGGAGGCCTTTATGTTGCTGGGTGCATGCCACTGTATTTGTGAGGTCTTGCTGTCGATAGACTGTGGGGGTAAAGTGAACAGACAGTATTGGGAGGAGGGGTAACTGGAGGCTGTCATCTCACACACACACACACACGCACACGCACACACACAGCTCTGCAGCACAGGAATGTTTTGCCTGCTGCTGTCCTTATGTAAATATAAACACTGGGCCGTGGTCTTACCATAAATGTACTGGGAAATGAGAGGCTGATCCGGCACGGGGCAGCAAATGAGGAGCGGCAGACGCCGGACATTCCTGCAGCTGTCATGATTCATCTGCACTCTGGGAAAACCAGGCCATGCACCCAGGTCCACCACCCCCCTCCACCCCTCACACAGGCAGCCCACGCTGCCAGCACCAATCAAACACACTGATCTACTCAGACATTCCCTCATAATGTGCTGACTCATAGACACACACGTTACTGCAGGCTCCCTCACGATGCAACTTATACATGCATACCCACCCAGACAACACATAAATCAACACACATGGACCTGGTCTACAAACGCATCCATGGATCTGCTCTGTTTTCCAGGGGCTCTGCAGTATGTCACGTCTGCTTCAAACCTAAACAGAGGGACGTTGTCATGGATGACATCATGCCAACAGACTTCCAGTCCAGTCAGAGTAGATCAACATCCAGATCAATCCAGATTCCCTGCTCTCAGATAGGAGAGAGACCTCCCTGCAGCCCAGGAGGATTTCCATAGGGTTATATTCTCAGGGTTTGTTGAAGTTTGAGAATTCTTGTGTAAAGCGGAGGCACAGGAGGTTGGTGGCACCTTAATTGGGGAGGGCGGGCTCGTGGTAATGAATGGAGCGGAATAAGTGGAATGGTATCAAATACATCAAACCCAGCCATTATTATGAGCCGTCCTCCCCTCATCAGCCTCCACTGGTGTGAGGGTGAGTCAGAGAGAGAGGGGGCCGGTATCGTCGGCCCTGTGCCCATCCGCGCCGCAATGCGTCGCCCTCAGTGTTGCTACAGACAGTCACCTCACAGACCCATTCCCCTCTCCATATGACACTACTAGCTCACTGGAATCATACACAGAGATCTTAATATACAGTTGTGGCCAAAAGTTTTGAGAATGACACAAATATTAATTTTCACAAAGTCTGCTGCCTCAGTTTGTATGATGGCAATTTGCATATACTCCAGAATAGTTATGAAGAGTGATCAGATGAATTGCAATTAATTGCAAAGTCCCTCTTTGCCATGCAAATGAACTGAATCCCCAAAAACATTTCCACTGCATTTCACCCTGCCAAAAGGACCAGCTGACATCATGTCAGTGATTCTCTCGTTAACACAGGTGTGAGTGTTGACGAGGACAAGGCTGGAGATCACTCTGTCATGCTGATTGAGTTCGAATAACAGACTGGAAGCTTCAAAAGGAGGGTGGTTCTTGGAATCATTGTTCTTCCTCTGTCTACCATGGTTACCTGCAAGGAAGAACGTGCCGTCATCATTGCTTTTCACAAAAAGGGCTTCACAGGCAAGGATATTGGCTGCCTGTAAGATTCCACCTAAATCAACCATTTATCGGATCATCAAGAACTTCAAGGAGAGCAGTTCAATTGTTGTGAAGAAGGATTCAGGGAGCCCAAGAAAGTCCAGCAAGCGCCAGGACCGTCTCCTAAAGTTGATTCAGCTGCGGGATCACGGCACCACCAGTACAGAGCTTGCTCAGGAATGGCAGCGGCAGGTGTGAGTGCATCTGCACGCACAGTGAGGCGAAGACTTTTGGAGGATGGCCTGGTGTCAGAAGGCAGCAAAGAAGCAACTTCTCTCCAGAAAAACATCAGGGACAGACTGATATTCTGCAAAAGGTACAGGGATTGACTGCAGAGGACTGGGGTAAAGTCATTTACTCTGATGATCCCTTTCCGATTGTTTGGGGCATCTGGAAAAAGCTTGTCCGGAGAAGACAAGGTGAGCGCTACCATCAGTCCTGTGTCATGCCAACAGTAAAGCATCCTGAGACCATTCATGTGTGGGGTTGCTTCTCAGCCAAGGGAGTGGGCTCACTCACAATTTTGCCTAAGATACACAGCCATCAATAAAGAATGGCACCAACACATCCTCCGAGAGCAACTTCTCCCAACCATCCAGGAACAGTTTGGTGACGAACAATGCCTTTTCCAGCATGATGGAGCACCTTGCCATAAGGCAAAGTGATAACTAAGTGGCTCGGGGAACAAAACATCGATATTTTGGGTCCATGGCCAGGATACTCCCCAGACCTTAATCCCATTGAGAACTTGTGGTCAATCCTCAAGAGGCGGATGGACAAACTAAAACCCACAAATTCTGACAAACTCCAAGCATTGATTATGCAAGAATGGGCTGACTTCAGTCAGGATGTGGCCCAGAAGTTAATTGGCAGCATGCCAGGGCGGATTGCAGAGGTCTTGAAAAAGAAGGGTCAACACTGCAAATTTTGACTCTTTGCATCAACTTCATGTAATTGTCAATTAAAGCCTTTGACACTTATGAAATGCTTGTAATTATACTTCAGTATTCCATAGTAACATCTGACAAAAATATCTAAAGACACTGAGGCAGCAGACTTTGTGAAAATTAATATTTGTGTCATTCTCAAAACTTTTGGCCACGACTGTATCACTTTAGTTTCTATAGCAGGGCTCCAACCCTGTTCCTGGAGAGCTACCCTCCTGTAGGTTTTCACTACAACCCCAGTAGTAACTAACCTGATTCAGTTTGCCAAAAAGCTAATTATTAGAATCAGGTGTGCTAGATTAGGGTTTGAGTGAAAACCTACAGGATGGTAGCACTCCAGGAACAGGGTTGGAGCCCTGCTGTAGGCTATGTGAGCTTTATTAATCCAGGTGAATTAATCCTCGTTGAGATACAATATATTTTTTAAATGAGAACTCGTGAACAGCTCATGTGTGTGTGTGTTTGTCTCAGCTGACCAATAATGCCACCTGAACTGTGTAACTGGGCACTATCAGAGTAAAGAATGCTATGGGCCAGGACTGTTTTCCCAGAGACTAGCTACAGTAAACACAACACGAATCCACAGAGCCTGCAGCAGGTGAGCTAATCAGTAACTTGACATTGTTCTTCACTCGGGATTCTGATCAACCTTTGACCCGATAAGCTTTTAGAGAGGATCACAGGGATTTATACACATTAGCAGCAGGGTCTTCAATGGCCACTGGAAACCATTCATAGCACAGATAGGAGTGAGTCTGGCCAGAGACAGCTGGAAGATTAGAAAAAAGTCATCATTGTTCCTTGTATATTAAAAAAATAAAAATAAAAATTGTTCAGTTGAACTCCAGAGTGAGTGTAAACTGTTAATCATTCATTGCGTCTGGTTTATTCTTAGCTGCTCTGAGAGGCTTGAAATATATTTAACCGTCTGTTGCCTAAGCAGTGAGGACTTTCTTTTCCATGTCAAATTAGAACAGTGGTATTCAAATTCAGGGACGCGGCCCCACTACTGCATGTTTTATTTTATTTTATTTGGGAACAAGAAATTAAGAGTACAGATTATTGTATAGGACAATATAAACTTTTTTGAGAAAGATCATTTGAAAGATACAACGTTATTGAGTAAATGTCTTTTTTGTTTGTTTTTTCATTTTGATAAGAGATGAAAATGCTATTAATTGAGATGTATTTGTTGTCGTTAACAATCTAAATGTACAGATTTAAGGTTGTGTCATTAGATTTCTGGTGGGGTCGCAAGAAATTCCTTCGGGAAAAATGGGGTACCCAGAAATTCTGGCGGAAAAAAGGGGGTCCCCGCTGAAGAAGTTTGAACACCACTGAATTCGAATGAAATAGAAAGAGAGAGTGGGAGGAAGTAGTGGTACAATCCACTGGAGAATGTGAAGGGGAGAACTAAAAGAGGGACGAGAGAGCAGTCTTTCTTACATCTGTTTAGGCCAGCCCTGCATGCAACGGGCTTGTGATCCTGCCAGAGAGAAAGAGAGGGAGCTAATGTTTTCCACTGAGACTTGGTCTCTCTGTGTTCATGGAAAATGGCGGTCCACAGTGTCCACTATTAATCAGCCAAGCAGAGCCAATTACTGGGCTGAGGAGAGGGAGACTGCCAGAGCAGAGCAGCAGAGCAGCACAGCACTGGGGAGGCACGACCTGCTGAACCCCACATCTCCATTCAGAGCATTAGGACTGAGCTGCCTCAGCCTCACAGCCTCAGCCAAAACATTGAGGGAAGAGGATGGTTGGGGCAGTGATATATATAGAGAGTGAGTGAGGCAAAGAGAGAGAGACAACGAAAGAGAAGTAGAGAGAGACGGGGTGAACGGGAGAGAGAGGCCCATAGACAGGCATAGAGAGTAAAGGTTTTACAGCACCATAACTGTTTACATTCCTGCCGTGGATGACAAGACGAGGGGGGAGGAGGTCATATGATAGGGAGGGAGTGCTTGATCCCTGTGTTCATAACCTTTGGAATTCACTGCCTAAGCCTCTGTTATCAGGATTACATACACACGTGTGCTGGCACACAAAACAAACTCACACCTTTACTTAGAGAGCACCAACACTCAAATAACTTAAGCAAAGCTCCTTGTCACTTTGGTTATTCACATTTTCTCCTCAGTTGTATCCTGCTGTTTTACTGAAAGACAACTATGTTATTTCCGGGTCCTGACTGTCATCAATTCCTTGAGGATGTGATGTCAGGGATTTGTAAGTTAAGTTCATGACTTCCTCAGCTTGTTTATTCTATCACAAATTAGCAGGGAGCTCCTGGGAGACTGTCTGCCTAATCTCAAGAGCGCTGGGCTGATGGACAGGAATGCTGGTGTGCTGTTGCTGCGTCTGGGTGGGCTGGCCCAGGACACCACCGTCAGATAAGCGATGAGGTCCTCCCGACAACATCCCACTCCCGTCACCTTTTGCTGTGACACACAGCCCTCTGAGCCACTCAAGGGAAGCCTGGGCGACGTGAGGAGGAAGCTTGGCACGGGGGAACCTACCCTGGATGTTTCCTGTAGGATGTGGTTCTGTTCTTTAGAGATGTCTCTGGTCTGCTCTGTGTGGGCGGGTGAGGGTTAAGTCTTGTCCTGTTGCTGATGATGTGATGTAGAGTTTGACAGGCCAAAGTGGAGCTGTTTCCCATCACACAACAGCCTGCGATTCCGTCGGTACACAGCGAGACTCAACCAGAGCTCCTCTCACCAGCAAGGGAGAGATAGAGAGCGGTGTTAGAGGGATAGCTAACTTCTCCCTGGAGTTAAAGTAATAATGCCTGGGGTTTGAGTAATAATGTGCCACAGTCAGTAGCCGCCATGTTCACGGTGAACATCTCCTCCTCCATGTCGTTTGTGAGAGCTCGCCCCGAGCGGCTGAGGAAGCGACTGTCAATCAGGAGCAAACATAGGAACCTCAGGTAACCATGGTGATGCGGGTGTCTGAGTTGGAATGGGAGGGTCTTTTCAGAATGAGCACATAGAGCTCCCCTGGATGATCAAATACTTCCTGGTCCACTTTGGGGGGGGGGGGGGGGGGGGTACAACGGTCCTCTTGTTTTGCTGCTTGCTGCTATTTTATGAGGTCTTTTAAAGATAATTTATCATGTGTTATACTCATGTCTGTTACCCAATTGTGTATGTAAGTGTTATGTCGTTTTTACAAAAAGGTATTCATCCTTTAGAAAGATATATAGAAAAGAGCCGCTGCTAAGCAAAGTTGTGGATGGATGACCGAAAGAGGAGTGTGTGTGTGTGGTCAGTATGGGCTTAATGAATCTCTGACTCACCCTCCCATGTGGGAACAAACCTAATGCAGTCATTTGAAAAAGACTGCCTTATTCAGACCCAGACCTACTGCACTGCTACTATTGTTCATCAGGCTTTCACTGCCAAATAGGCTTTAGTCATACAGTATGCTCTAGGTTGAGGCCATGGGCATGAACTTAAATGAAGGGACTCTCAATAGAGGAAATGCATTATATTTGGAGGGTATTGTAACCAGGGGTTGTAACCGGTTCAGGGAACAGAACTAAAAACCGAAAAATAACAGCATTTTTGGGGGAGGAACAGAAACGGAAACGGAAACGAAAGTGATCTCTCGTGTTCTGGAACAGAACTGGTTAATAATGTTTTTTTTTTGTTCCCCAAAATATTCCTAATGTCTAGTATATAATTCTGTAATTTGGTGAAGTTACAATGCTAGTAATAGCCTAAACACATTTCAAATCACGTCATTATGTTCAGCGCTTCAAGTTAAGCCCCCTCCATGTCTACCCCTCTCTCTCGCTTCCTCCCCATCAGTGAAATTTCAGTCACATCTCGCACCTTTACTTATCTGACCAATCAAACATGCAAACAACTACTGTAGCTTACACGTTCCATAGCAAGCTTCTCTATCTGTACTAATGGGTCAAGTAAATGAATGAGCTATTTTGTAAAAATGTAGATTTCACAGGTTAAAAAAGAATGCAAAGGAACCATTACTTTTTTGGGGGTTCGAACCAGTTCAGAACTTTATTTTCTGGTTGGAACACTGGAATGGAAAATAAAAAATAAGGGTTTCTGTTCGGAACGGAACAATTAGAAAATCATTTTGGTTCCAACCCTCTTGTAACAATCCAGAATGTGCTGATATGGGTTTTAGATCAATGTGAGGTATTTATGTAAGTACCATTCAATCATTTCTCTTCAGTCTAAGTACCTTTTATTAATGTTAATCAACCTTTGTGAAACCATTTAAAACTTACCACCATGCCTCTTCACATGTTTTACTGGAACAATCAGGGTTGTTTTCAGTCAGGCCCTAAGACTAATGCTAGGAAAGTATATACTGTATGCATGCAGTCTTGGCCTCCATTGATGTAAAAAGAGTCTCTTCAGCAACTTAGAGCAAAGCCATTAGGGATTGAGTAGGAATTGTTCTTGTGGACCGCAGGCTGAGTACTGGGAGTGAAGACCACTAATGGGAACCATGCGGAGGGCTCTGCTGAGAGGGGTGACTGTGTGTGTGTCTGTGTAAGCTTCCAGAGCCTCTGCAAAGTGTGTCTTTGCCTTATATCTGAGGCATGTTCACAGAAGGTTTTTGATGGTCCCTAGCAGTGGTTTGGCCTCTTCAAGATCCTTCGTACGACACAGTCTGGAATTCAGCCTGCCTGATGATGACTCACAGCGGCTAAAGCTAAAACAGAGCTGCAGCAGGAGCAGTCAAGCGTGGGGCTGCTCATTGTGTGTGTGTGTGAGCACATGAGCGTGAGAAGGAACAGTGCCCGAGGGGGCAAATTGTTCATGAAAGACAGCATGTCTTGGTGGGCCCAGTTGTCCCTTGAAACTCAAAGCATTGTTCGAGGTGAAGTCTGATCATAATCACCACATGTTCTTCTTACATGCCTATTGCCAGTGTAGTTCAACCCGTGAGAGTGCCGTCTAAGTATTTCATTTCCTTTTTCACATTTTTTGGTTCCGTTTGTGGAATGATGTTTATTACTCATTTATATGCTGGGATTTTTTCTTTCCTGCAAAGGTATATGAAAGTATTTACTTTGAAACATGCATAGAAAGCGCTTCTCTTCATGCTCTGCAGCAGCATAGTCGAAGGATTGTATATTTACTTCAAAATAAGAGATGTATGTGTCACCTTTTCCAGAATACAAGTTGGCGACATGTATAAACAGATGTTGGTGTGGGTTGTTTCCTAAACTACCTCCGTCTCCCCCTCTATCTTTCTCTCTTCCTTCCCTCTTTCTCACTCCTCCCCCTCTTTCTCTCTTCTCATTCTCTCCCTCACTTTCCACTACTAAAACCTACTACCACTAAAACCTCTGTTAGCTACCTGGGATGCATCCTTAATGGAAGCTTGGGGGGTGTGACCATGGCCACTAAAGTGCTAGGGAAGGTTAATGCCAGGACCAAGTTTCTGGCTAAAATGTCCAAGCTTCTTGATAAGGACTCCATGAGAGTGCTAGCCACTGCCCTTATTCAATGCCATTTAGACATTGCTAGTACTTCCTGGTTTGGAGGCTTATCTAAGCTTCTGAAGGGGAAGCTCCAGATAGCCCAGAATAAACTGATCAGGGTAGTATTGAAGGTGAGTCCATGTACTCACATAGGCAGAGGCTGCTTTCAGGAATCAACTGGCTGCCTGTTCAGGCTAGGGTGTCCCAGATTAGACTGGGTCTGGATTAATCACGGTGTCCCAGATTAGACTGGGTTTGGTTTAATTAGGGTGTCCCAGATTAGACAGGGTCTGGTTTAATGAAGGTGTCCCAGATTAGACAGGGTCTGGTTTAATTAGGGTGTCCCAGATTAGACAGGGTCTGGTTTACAGGAGGATTTATGGTTCTGCACCCAGATATCTGAATGACTACTTTCCCCATGTTAGGGATGCACACAATCACAGCACCAGATCAGGTGTTGCTAATGTGTGCTCATACAGGTTCAGGAGTAATGCTGGGAAAGGTACTTTCTTGTATATTGGAGCCTCCGAGTGAAATGAGTTGCCGCTGCCCATAAAAATAACGTCCTCTCTGGGCAGCTTTAAAAATAAAGTAAAAAACAGTTTTGTCTTCTGTGCCCATATGAATGTATCCTACGATGTAACTGCAATGATGAGATAGATGTTCTTCTTTGTTTTTATGTTTTATTATCTCGCTGTCATACTGTGTTCAACCGTGTCCGATCTTGCCTAGCCATGTTGTCTCAAGAGGACCACAATGTAAATAAGTCCCAGACTGTGTGTTATCCTCCATGATGTGCATCAAGTTTTGTGTTCTTTTTTTCTTATTTTTACGGTCGAATTAATAAACTAAACACTTCTCTCCCTCTTTCTGTCTGTCTCTGCCTCTCTCCTGTTCTCCCAGTCCCGCCCCGCGCCCTGATGCTGTTGCTCTGTTTGGCAGGGAGCCGCGGAAGGTGCTGCTGCACAAGGGCTCTACGGGGCTGGGCTTCAACATCGTGGGCGGCGAGGATGGAGAGGGCATTTTTGTCTCCTTCATCCTGGCTGGAGGACCAGCAGACCTGAGCGGAGAGCTCAGAAGGGGAGACCGCATCCTCTCGGTCAGTGGCTTACCGGTCCTGGCAACTAACTAACCAGCCAGCCAACCTGTGGCAGGGTTTACACATTGCTTTAAAATGTATAGCAAGTTGCATAGCGTATACAGTATTAGTGCATTTAAGGTGTTTTAGCACTAAAGATTTACCATCGAAGACGTGCCTTTACCAACAGACAATAACAATGGAGAGAGGAGTAGACCCAAAGTGGTAACAGGATAAATATAATAAGTTGGGCAGCATGGAATCAAAGTAAACCAAAGAGACCATTGGACCATCTTCCAGTCAAGGTCACAGCTCTCATTTAAACCAATAATCTCTTATAGCTAATGCAAGGCCCCCCATGATGACAAATAAGTACCTTTCTGGAGGGCACATCTGCTCAATGGTCCTCGTGGGATTGTGAATCAGCCATTTTCTCTAGTCACAAAACTGTTCATCATGCCAAGGTCATACCTCCACTGATTGAAAACTAATCATCCAGCTGGTGATCCAGGAGAGGATAAACAGGATGAGGCTCTCCTACACATCCTTATGTCAGAGCCAGGTAGTCTTATTCCTTTGTTGGCTCAATAGCTCTGTGCTGGTTGGTCCATTGGCCTGTCAATAAGGCTCCATGGTTGAGGTTCTGCCCTCTGCTATGTGTCTCAGGTGAATGGGGTGAACCTGCGGAACGCCACCCACGAGCAGGCAGCTGCAGCGCTGAAGAGGGCCGGCCAGACGGTCACCATCATCGCCCAGTACCGACCAGAAGGTAGGAGTTTCTCTGCTCTCTCTCAACCCAAACCTACCTACACCACATACTTTACATTTTAGTTGCTGTCATCCAAAGCAACTAAAGGTCTGTTTATGTGCAGTAAGGGGGCTGCTGAGCAACCGCACAAACAGCTCATTCTTTATCTTGATCTTTATGTTGTGAACAGATGTGCTGAATAATCATCTCAGTCTCAGTCAGGACTGCACTAGATGAGGGGCATACAGGTGATCTAGTTAAGCAAACCAGCCTCTACAGTATTTGCATTTCTTACTTTGAAGTGTAGACCTACTAATGTAAATATTTACAATAAAGCAGAACCATGTGACATGTTAATGTCCCAAATGTTTAAACTACTGCAGTGGTGTAGGCTAGGCTACATGCAGCCCTTGAAAAAGAAAAGGAGAGCCTCTAGGAGCTCAGATGAAATAATTTTTGAACCAACGTTTGGACAGCCAAGCTGTCTTCATCTGGGTACATACAAGCCCTTACCTGGTCTGTCTTAGTTATCTTGAAGAGAGTCTGGTTCGCAAATGAGGACAGTAGGCTACAGAGCGTCTTGTGATTGGCTGACTGTGCCGGGATTCATGTTCAGGGGCTCCGCTTACATTAATACATTCGCTGTACAGCCAGGCTGAAGTGTAGAGCCAACTGCAAGGCGGGCAACCGAAGGACTGGCTGTTGTCCTTCTTTCCACTGTTTCGAGTCCAATCCTCCGTGTACAGTGTTTCCGTCTCGGCGGTCACTGTACTAGGGAAGGAAAACGGAAACAAAACAAACTGGAGTGAGGGCAGGCAGAGGGGCGCGAACAGAATTACAGAGCGTGCGCGAGGATATACTAGGGAGAAGAAAGGAAAGGTGGAGGAACTTTTGAACTTCTTCAGCTACACACAAATGTGCATGGGGGATGGGCATGAATTCACAGTCGGCTGGATGTTAGGATCAGATACCACGGGCTGCGAAGTAACACAGCATTGCACTGAACAGAGGTGAGGAAATAAACAGGAGCAATTGTTGTCCCGCGCGCTCCCATTTACAGGAAAGAGGGTGGAGAGAATACAGTGGAATCAGGAACATTTACTGTAACATTTGTGTAGTCACTCAAGCTTTTGGGGTCGGTTAACGACAGTAACTTGCCATTATAGGGGTTTCTGTTGTTGCACAACCAAGTTACGGGGCAAACAAAGTATTATCTTGCCACCAAGCTAACGTTAAACCTGCGCCGTGGATTAACTCCAGTTTGCGCCGTTTGGTAAACTCTTAGTTTAACCAAATGCTAGGATCCGTTTGGAATTATCTATAAACTAGATTGTATTTGTAGCTATAGTAGTTAGTTATGTGCCCATAGCTCGCCAGTTTCCACCAAATGCAGTTAGGTAAATTAGCTAGCTACGGTAACGTTAGTCAAATGATTTGAGGACGTTATCTAGCTAGCTAAAGTTAGCGTGTTAACGTTAGCATTCAACCTTTAATATAATGTCAGGTTATCTAAAGGTTTAGTAGCTAGGTCACGTTAGTTATAAATGTTGCATCATAGTGAACGACTTAGTAAATTACTCTCAACTAGATTGTTAGCAATCTAACGTTACTCTTGTCAGTGTTCTTATTGATTTAGCGATAAGAAATGCCTCATTAGATAACAAACAGGTGGACACAGGTGTGGTCAGAGTGGAGGGTTTTGAGTAGATGGGGTGCAGCTAATGTCAGAAGTGCTTCTCGTAGCCGGTAAGGATAATTAGTTTAGCGTTAATTAAAACGCAAAAATTATCCGGCCGCGACTGTAACATGCAACTTTTGACCTCACTTTGACATTAGCTGCATCCTTATAGCCCTGACCAGAATGGAGCAGGTCCTGTCATTTCAGGAAGTGACCTCATCAGGAAACAAACCTTTTCAAACACCTGATTGATATGTCAGGGTGAGGCTTGACCATTTGCCAAAGCAGCAGCTACTCTTCCTGGGGTCCAGCAAAATAAAGGCAGTTTATACAATGTCATAGAACAATTCTCATATGCAGGTAACAAAGACAAACACAGCCTAATAACAAAAGCATAAAGGGCAGATCATAGGTAAATATGACGTTCTTTAGAAGTAGAATCTGGTATGCATGCACACGCTGTAACAACAATTGAAAGGATATGAGCTTTAGGTCTCAGCTCTCCTCTCAGCTTGGACTATGACAGGAATGTAGGAGTCTAAGTTGTAGCTTGTTCTCTCCCATATTCCGGATACCTCCAATAACACACAAAACATCAACCTGGATCAAGGAGGGTTTAATTACTCTCCACGGGTCTGGCATTTCTGTGGGAAGAAAGGTCAGGTAATGGAGGCCAGAAAAGCTCATTGAATCAGAGTTGGATTCTGGCTCTGGAACCAGTTGGGCTAGTGGCCCAGGCCCACTAGGCTGATGTGCCTCCAAGAACAGCAAAGGGTGTCTTTTTACAGTAGATAATTAATGATGCCCCATCTACCATAGTAAATGTTGCCAGTCTGTTAAATGTTTGATCTACAGGGGTCAAACAATATCTTGAAATAATGTTGTATTTGCCAGAGTGAACTCTTGTTTTATAAAATGCCTCAAGTCAATACAACAGTGCCTTTTGTAGTATCGTGCCTGTCTACTGTTGTATCCTTCAGGATAATCTGATCAGTATCTGTTAAAGTCTAGCGCTGGCAATATTTAACCAGACCTAGATGGATGAGTCAAGAGTGCACTAAGATCTGTGGCCGATAACTCAGCTGGCGTCCTGAGCTCAGACATGACATGTCCTTAGCCTGGGTCTATTCAGAGGGACCCGGACCGTTGTAGAGGACAGTCAGTCAGGAGTAAGTGGAGTGTAAATGCTGCTTCATGCTGGGCTCACTGCCTGGACTCCTCTCTCTCAGGGGCAGGAGCCCGGCCGTCCACTCCACAGACCTCTGATGGAAGGCCAGCACTGAAGAATACATGAGCTGAACTCACAGCAGAGAGTAGAGACTGCACCCTTTCATACTTACTGGACTGCCACCAAATGTCACTCTAACTCTCAATCGTAACATTGAGTTCATTGAGTGGAATGGAGAGGTGCATAGTGTACTCTCATGCCCCCCCCTCCCTCTCTGTCACTGGGGTAGAATTACAGTAGACCTTATCCCTGCCCTGGCGAGGGGTTTCACAGCGACAAGACTAGGCTAAATGTCAACCCCAGCAACTCATTTCACAAATGAGGGTAGTCCAGGTTTACATGTTCATGTTATAGCACTGGGAAAGTAGTCCCAACCTAGACTAACCCAGAGAACATGGCAACATAGCACTGTAAACTTATATTACAAACGCATGCCCGGGCTGTTTCATGACAGGATCAAGAGTGGAGCAGGCAGCCCCCCCCCCCGACAAAAAAATAAAAGACAGTACAGCTAATAAGGACAAGCAGTAGGAGATGGCGAGATGCAGGAATGACCCAGTTTCTGTTCTTGTCTCCCTGTACTTCTTCCTTAGGGATCATTCCAAAATGTACTCTCCTATTGTACTTATTCCAATAAGAGTTTGTGCTTTTTGGTGGTGTAGATTTGAAGACTGTTCACTGTTCACAAAGACTGTTGTTTTGACTTGTTGGTTATGGTGTTTGGGACTTGGTTATGGACTCAGCTCCATATCAGGTTGCGGTGCTTCAATCCCCTCTGAAAGCCAAGCTGACTGCAGACTACAGCTGTTTTCTCTGTTGTTACATGTGTTCCCTGTGGAGCCTGGCAGCTGGAGGGGGGCTGCAGGGTGGTCCTGCCCCTCAGTCTCTCTCTGGTGGTTAGGACTGAAGGGATGACTGACAATGGATATAGCGCTGCTTACAGACCTTTAGGAGTGAGGGCCCAACCACCCCCACCCACTACACTCTCTTCTCCATTGCTCTGGGGAGCGTTGACTAACGATGTGGTGTGTTGATATTCTTGGAAATAGGACACTAATGTCTGGGTCTCTCCTTCGGTCTTTTTTCTTGTCCCTCCCGCCCTCTTATATCCTTGCTTCCGGCAGTTTTCCTTTTTCTCCCCTCCCTTGCCTGAGAGCCAAGTGGACTAGTCTGCCTGGCTGCTTCCGCATAGGCTGCTCTGTTGCTCCTGATAGTGCCTGGGCGTTGCCCCTAGTTACAGGCAGGCGGGCAGGTGGTGTCGGGTTACCTCACCTTGCTGTGCCATCCTCCTGTATAGTTAAGCCGCAGCCAGAGAGAGGGAGCAGGGCGGAGACTACACATCATGCCTCGGGAGTGGTTTCTGTTTGCTTTGAATCCTCTCTACTTCGGGTTTCGGCTGGGGGGGTAGAGTTGAGGCTGGGGACCTACTGCCAGAGAGAATGACCTTTTTTTCACATCTGATGTGGTTTATTTACGGATAAACTGGAGTAGCCTAAATCATCATTAGAGGAAAGGTTGTTTCTGAGGTTAGGCTACCTTTAGAACATTGATTTCTGATCATTCTCATATTGGAAAGTGTTTCCATCCAGCCGACTGATTTCTAAGGTGAGTGAAACCCTTACAGGGATGGGAGTCAGACTCATTGCACAACAATATTTTGTGTTAAAGCAACTCTGTTCTAAAAGTATAACCTTTTGAAGTTGATACGTACTGAATGTCCCTTAGTTTGTTGATAGTGGTGACTTCAGAGGCAATGGTATGTGGTCGGTTATCACTCAATGGAATGAATGGCATCTTGTCCAGTATGTTACTGTCAATGTGGAACCTCTGACACAATATTGTTGGAATCAATGTTTTGCTTCCACGTATATTTGCTTTATCTTGCCTTATCTCATGTGGTGGGGACTCCAGATACAAACGTTGGTTGCGGCACTCCACTAACACCATTGTGGTTCTGACGTTTACATGGTTCTCATCACAAGTACTTGTTTTTCAATCAGCGTCTGTTGGTTTTGATCTTGATGAGTGCATGTTTAATGAGGAGGCTTAGGTGGATTCATATATCAGGAAGCAGTGGATTTATACACCATGACAAATGGTCATCCATTCAAACGGGTTGGACTGGCTTTCAAACGTGTTGGAGTGGCTAGCTTCCTTTGGAAAAAATCATGTTTGAGTTCCATGTTGAACGTACTTAATTAATTTGCATAATCAATGACCTGACAGGAGATATTAGTGGATGTGTGAGGCAGAGACATGATGAAGCTCCATCTGGTCCTGAGGTAATGAATCAGGCTGAAAAGAGCCGCTACTGAACCACCACTCTCACACTGCTCACCCGAGTGCTGAGCCACACATTCAATGGCCAGGAGACGCTAGTAGTCGACTTCATAAAGCAAGATCGTCGCCTCGCTTCAAGTCCTTAGGAAACTATGCAGTAATTCGTTTTTTAATGTATTTCTTACATTGTTAGCCCAGAAAATCTTAAGTGTTATTACATACAGCCAGGAAGAACTATTGGATATAAGAGCGACGTCAACTTACCAACATTACGACCAGGAATACGACTTTCCCGAAGCAGGTCTTTTGTTCAGACCTCCCCCTGGACATTGGATCTAATCCCAGAGGCCGCCTCAAAACAACGTTGTCGCCGCAGGAGAGGCAGACGGAGCGGCCTCCTGGTCAGACTTATAAGGCGAGCATACCATCCACCGCTTCCGAGCATATTACTTGCCAATGTCCAGTCTCTAGACAACAAGGTGGACAAAGTTTGGGCACAAGTTGCCTTCCAGAGAGACATCAGAGATTGTAACATTCTCCGTTTCACGGAAACGTGGCTCACTCAGGATATGTTGCCCCAACAGAAACAAACATCTCTCTGGTAAGAAGAAGGACGAGGGTGTATGCCTCATGATAAACGACTCGTGATGGAATCATAACAACATACAGGAACTCAAGTCCTTTTGTTCACCTGACCTAGAATTCCTTACAATATAATGCCGACTGCATTATCTCCCAAGATACTTATTTTTGATTATAGTCACAGCCGTATATACCCCCCCCCCCCCRCRCGACGGTCCTGAAAGAACTCTATGTGAACTGGAAACCATATATGCTGAGGCTGCATTTATTGTAGCTGGGGATTTTAACAAAGCTGATTTGAGAACCATCCTACCTAAATTCTACCAGCACATTGCTTGTAGTACCCGCTCGAGCAAAACACTCGACCACTGCTACTCTAACTTATGCGATGCCTACAAGGTAAACATTTAAACCCTCGCAAGGCTGCCGGCCCAGACGGCATCCCTAGCCGCGTCCTCAGAGCATGCGCAGACCAGTTGGCTGGTGTGTTTGCGGATATATTCAATCAATCCCTATCCGTCTGCTGTCCCCACATGCTTCAAGATGGCCACCATTGTTCCTGTTCCCAAGAAAGCGAAGGTAACTGAACTAAATGACTATCGCCCCCTTCTGTCATCATCAAGTGCTTTGAGAGGCAAGTCAAGGATCATATAACCTCCACCCTACCTGATACCCTAGACCCACTCCAATTTGCTTACTGCCCCAATAGGTCCACAGACGATGCAATTGCCATCACAGTGCCCTAAACCACCTGGACTAGAGGAATACTTATGTAAGAATGCTGTTCATTGACTACAGCTCAGCATTCAACACCATCGTACCCTCAAAACTCATCATTAAGCTTGAGACCCTGGGTCTCGACCCCACCCTGTGCAACTGGGTCCTGGACCTTCTGACTGTCCGCCCCCAGGTGGTGAAGATAGGAAACATCTCCACTCCGCTGATCCTCAACACTGGGTCCCCACAAGGGTGCGTTCTCAGCCCTCTCCTGTACTCCCTGTTTACCCATGACTACGTGGCCATGCATGCCTCCAACTCAATCATCAAGTTTGCAAACGACACTACAGTGGTAGGCTTGATTACCAACGACAAGACAGCCTACAGGGAGGAGGTGAGGGCCCTCGGAGTGTGGTGTCATAAAAACAACCTCACTCAACGTCAACAAAACAAATGAGATGATCGCGGATTTCATGTAACAGCATAGGGAGCACCCATCCACAACAACGGGACAGTAGTGGAGAAGGTGGAAACTGTTAAGTTCCTCGGTGTACACATCACGGACAAACTGAAATGGTCCACCCACACAGACAGCGTGGTGAAGACGGCGCAAGAGCGCCTCTTCAACCTCAGGAGGCTGAAGAAATTTTGCTTGTCACCAAAAACACTCACAAACTTTTACAGATGCACAATCGAGAGCATCCTGTCGGGTTGTATCACAGCCCGGTACGGCAACTGCACCGCCCTCAACCGCAAGGCTCTCCAGAGGGTGGTGTGGTCTGCACAACGCATCACCGGGGGCAAACTACCTGCCCTCCATGACACCTACAGCACCCAATGTCACAGGAAGGCCAAAAAGATAATCAAGGACATCAACCACCCGAGCCACTGCCTGTTCACCCCGCTATCATCCAGAAGGTGAGGTCAGTACAGGTGCATCAAAGCTGGGATCGAGAGACTGAAAAACAGCTTCTATCTCAAGGCCATCAGACAGTTAAACAGCCATCACAAACATGGAGAGGCTGCTGCCAACATACAGACTCAAATCACTGGCCACTTTAATAAATGGATTTAATTAAGGTATCGCTAGTCACTTTAAATGATCCTACTTTAATAATGTTTACATATCCTACATTACTCATCTTGTGTGTGTGTATATACTGTATTTTATACCATCTATTGTATCTTGCCTATGCCGCACAGCCATCGCAAATCCATATTTTCATATGTACATTTTCTTATTCCATCCCCTTACATTGTGTGTAAGGTAGTCGTTGTGAATTTTAGATTACTTGTTAGATGTTACTGCACTGTCGGAACTAGAAGCACAAGCATTTCTCTACACTCAAATTAACATCTGCTAACCATGTGAATGTGACCAATAAAATTTGATTTGACATTATTGCAGGCTATGAGTGTTGTCAACCTTCGAGCTGGAAAGTGGTGCAATGATATTTTTAGGCGCTGTATGTGAGAATGAAATGGGGAGAAACACAGAAGTGTGAGTGTGTTAGGGTGTTCGGTAATTTATATTTGAATAACTTAAATATTCATATGAAGTATTCACTTTTATATCTGTGTTCATGAGTTTCTAGTGGATAGACCATATGGTTCAAGAGAAAATAGACAAATCAATGTTATAACATTTCTGGTAGTTTACTGGTAAACATTGAAAGTTACCAGTATTTTACCCTACCTTTGCAAACCTAATGTGTGTCATTGCGGATATGGACACAGTTTTTCTGTCCCTGCAAGTGCATCAACCGTACATCCGATTGTGTGTGAGATTTAAAGGGGGAGAAACTGTGTGTGACATTCTGACTTGACACCATTTGTGTGTCCCTGCAGAGTACAGCCGGTTTGAGTCCAAGATCCACGACCTGAGGGAACAGATGATGAACAGCAGCATGAGCTCTGGGTCGGGCTCCCTGCGCACCAGCGAGAAACGCTCCCTCTATGTCAGGTATCAGAACACACACACAAACCTCCCTGCGCACCAGCGAGAAACGCTCCATCAGGTATTAGAACACACACACAAACCTCCCTGTTGCACAACGAAAACGAACATCATCATGGTATCAGAACACACAACACAAACCTCCCTGCGCACCAGGAGAAACGCTCCATCAGGTATTTAGAACACACCACACCCCCCCCCCCCTCACACACAAACTCCCTCGCACCAGCGAGAAACGCTCCATCAGGTATCAGAACACACAACACAAACCTCCCTGGCACCAGCGAGAAACGCTCCATCAGGGACACAAACCTCCCCGTGCACCACGAAAACGCTCCATCAGGTATCAGAACACACACACACACAAACCTCCCTGTGCACCAGCGAGAAACGCTCCATCAGGTACACAAACCTCCCTGTGCACCAGCGAGAAACGCTCCATCAGGTATCAGAACACACACACACAAACCTCCCTGTGCACCAGCGAGAAACGCTCCATCAGGTATCAGAACACACACACACAAACCTCCCTGTGCACCAGCGAGAAACGCTCCGTCTACGTCAGGTACCAGAACACACACAAACAGTACTCACAGCTCCCAAACTCATCACATTTAGCTCATCACTCACAAATACAAAGATTTTTCATAATCACAAAGTAGGTCATCATTAGACTATCAGATGCCAAATATCTGCTCATCTGATTAATTTGATGAGCAAGCTTTTCTGTTGGATGCCACACATGAACTATTTTACAAATAGTACATCCTATGACTGGCAAAAGTTCTGCTGGTATCATAATGTTATCACGCTGTGGGCATGAAGCCAAACTGTATGGAACCCCAGCCAGTAAGCCAACCAGCCAGCCAGTCAGTCAGGAAGAGCAACAGGTGGCAGGCAGGCCTCTCGCTCTCTCTGCTATAATGAGTGCAGCTGCCTGATTCAGGACAGGAAGGGCTCTGGGTGGGTCATGGTGAAAAGGATTAATCTATGATGTAACACTCATGTCCTAAGTACTGGAACCATATTTCAAGTTAAGTGCTGTGTAGCAGCTTCATGTGAGCCCAATATGTAGGCTGCAATAATGAACACTTTCAGATCCTACTTGGAGATTCTTGACAGAGAAAGAAGCATCTTACTATGAACACAAGCCAGATCAAAATACTTAGTGTAATCGGTTCAATGTACTAAAGGGGGGGAAAAGGTCAATGAAAAAAGTAAGATTCTTCTGCTGTGTGATTTGACCATTCGTGTTGTCCCCCAGCAAGACTGTAGCTCACTGGGCCACCTGTAGACAGCGTAAACCAGGATGACTAATGCTCTATAAGACTCCTGTCAGCCAGGGAGAACCATTCTCTCCTTTCATCTGTGTGGGTGACTAAGCATACAGTTATGGAGGAAAAGGCTGTGTCTGTTTTAGCCCACTGCAGCAGCCTCTGGAATGTGAGGAGGCCTCTCCAGTGCTCACACACACTCCAACAACACACACACACACACACACACACACACACCCAGGGTGTGTCTGAATGCCTGTGTGAGGGGAGGCAGTCATGCAACCTGGCAGTAAGACTCAATACCATTACCTGCAGGTAGCTAGTAGCAGGGCAATCTGAATACTTCAGACCAGGCAACCAGTAGGGAGAACACACTGGACCTTCAGACCAGGCAACCAGTAGGGAGAACACACTGGACCTTCAGACCAGGCAACCAGTAGGGAGAACACACTGGTAATAGTAACTGCACACTGGACCTTCAGACCAGGCAACCAGTAGGGAGAACACACTGGTAATAGTAACTCCACACTGGACCACGTAGTGTCCTGTAGATCCAGGTCAGATTGGTGAAACCTGTAGAGCAGGAATTCCTCCCTGTAAAATAGCAGTGGTAGCAGCATAGCTGTCTTCAATAGAAACTGGCAACAAAGAAGCCAGTGTCTGTTTTGCAATAACATTGTCAAGTTTCATCATGAGAAGCAGTGGGTTTTAAACTTCATAACCTGTTACTAGTATGGTGCAGTAATATGTTGTTGAGTGATTGACTCTTACACCCCTCTGTCTCTCGCTCTCTCTGTGTGTCTTTCTCGCCCTCTCTGTGTGTCTCGTGTGTGTGTAGAGCTCTGTTTGACTACGACCGGACCAGAGACAGCTGTCTGCCCAGCCAGGGCCTGAGCTTCTCCTATGGGGACATCCTGCATGTCATCAACGCCTCCGATGACGAGTGGTGGCAGGCGCGCCTGGTCACGCCCCACGGGGAGAGCGAGCAGATCGGGGTCATTCCAAGCAAGAAGAGGTATCCTCAGCACCCCCATTTACTATCCAAAATGTGCAGCTGTTGTGACGTTCAAAGTGCCTCAGTAAACGATTTGAAATGGGTCTTTTCTATGCAGGGTGGAGAAGAAAGAGCGAGCGAGGTTAAAAACAGTCAAGTTCCATGCCAGGACGGGCATGATCGAGTCCAACAGGGTGAGTGTGGAGGGTGGCTCTCTGGTTCTCCTGCCTGGCAGTGGGGACCTAAGGAGCTGACCCACTTCCCCCTCCCTGAGGCAGGCAATGTGGGAACAGGAGCAGGTAGCAGGGACCAAGCTACTCACTGGAGCTAGTGCAGGAAACTAAAGACTCACAATACATTACATTGCAGACAGGCTACCAAACCGGCTCATGCTTAATAATTATGTAATAAGGTTCGAGGAGGGTGTGCTATATAGCCAATATATCACGGCTAAGGGCTGTTCTTACGCACGACGCAACGTGGAGTGCCTGGACACAGCCCTTAGCCGTGGTATATTGACCATATACCACAAACCCCTGAGGTGCCTTATTGTTATTATAAACTGGTTACCAACGTAATTAGGGCAGTAAAAATAAATGTTTTGTCATGCCCGTGGTATATGGTCTGATAGACCATGGCTGTCAGCCAATCAGCATTCAAGGCTCGAACCACCCAGTTTATAACGCTTAATAAGAACTGTCCTATCTAAGTGCATTAGTGTTTTTCTTGTTTATGTGATATATAATCCGTGTACATCAGGCAATGTATGAAACAGCTGGTTCACAAATCTAGGCTCTCGTTGGTCAATTATTGATTGGCTAAGTGTTATCACATGATGTTCATGTAATATTTTAACCCTGTCATTCACTCCTGTAATGATATAAGAAAGCAATTTCAGCTTCTATATACCGTTTCTAGGATAAAAATGAAGTAGCATCTCCCCTTTGCAAAAGTGTTCCATTCATTTCACCCTGGTTATCTGCCTTAATTTATTGTTACATTTTTGTCTGTTTTATTTCATTTTGCATGTGTGTTTGGTGTCCTCGTTGAACAAAAACATTATGTTGTGTTTTTTGTTTCACCCCCCCATCSCCCCCCCCCCCCCCCCCCATCATCATGCACATCTCCAAGCAGTCAATCAAAATAAAGCGCAAAAAAAGCTTCAACCTCTCACACAAGTTCCCGTTTTACAAGAGCAAGGAGAATATTGTGCAGGAGTTGGAGTCTGAACGTGAGTACCCAACGTGTGATAACAGAGGGTTTTGCTTTTCGCGCTTTTCCTCTCCGCTTCATCTCTCCACTCACCTCTGGGAGCAGACCGTGGCTGTCTTTCCGCTCTCATTTAATCACCCAGAGAGGACCCACACAGACCCAGGCCTGGGGTTCAGGTGTCGGCCTCTCTCTGGTGTCCGTCTGTCTGTCCTCTGGTGGAGACTCCAGGTGTGTTCTGCTGGCTGCCAGGGCATGTGCGTGTCTGGCTGCACTAACACAGTAACGGTGTACTGCTTCTAGAGGCCTTGATACACCCCCACTATTTACTGCTGCCCAGTCAATCCTCATCCACACAGTCACTGACCCACAGAGCTAGAATCACATTAACTGGACGGCAGCACTAAAAAGCATTAAGACCAACGGGTCAAAATCCCATCCATAATGGGACTGACTGTGTCTAATTGAAAAGGGCATTGGTTTTCACTGGGAATAGAGTAGGGTTTAGGGAGCACAGTGCCTTGTGTTGGTCCCCCCCATCTCCCAACGAGCAGCACAGCACACCTCCCTTGCTCTCGGCCTGTTCCAGCGCTCACTAACCTCTTCTTCTTCTTCCTGTCTGCCTCTTCTCTCTCTGTTTCTGCTCTCACCTGTCGGGACACTCAGGACTTCCCAGGGTTAAGCGATGACTTTTATGGATCAAAGAGTTTGAGTAAGTGTGTGGTTGGACTGGCACGCTGCAGCTGCTGTCCCCTGAGCACCGAGCTAAATGCCTGTTCAATGCAGACCCGACTGGCAATGGCTGCAACACACACATGCGCTTTCTCTTGCTTACATGCTTACATACATACATACATACATACACACATACCACCTAGGGTAAGAGTACAAGCGTTAGACCTCGTCTGACTTCCTCCTCCCCTGTAGGGATTTGACTATGAAAGTTTAGCAGGGCATTGTCAGACTGATTACTTAGAAGAACCTAGTATCTCCCTCCCTTCACTTACTGTACAGGGTTTGCTTTTCCTATCCTGTTTTTCCCTGTTAGCCAGCCGAGCTGACTGCCCAGTGCCCACGCAGGCTAACAGGCTAACCTCCACACTTTTGCTTGTCCTGACATTGTATGTGCCGTTACAGATTCAGGCCCCTCCGTAGGAAACATAGGCAAGGGACTGCAGGGTCAGTTGGGACTTTGTGAAAGGAAACACTTCATTTCCTATTGCTGCCACCTCCAACCACTTCCCCCTATAGAGAGTGATGTCACTCTGAACACGGCTGTTGTTTTCTTTGGGGTTAAGCAGTGGGACAACGGGGGGATTCGTTTTTTTCTTCTTGATGTTCTGAGACTGGTGGTGAACTTTTTTTTTTCTCACATGATTGTGGCTACTACAACCACTGACAGGTTTAAACTTTCCCCACCCTAAACATGTTCCTCTCCTTGCAGAATGCCTGACGTCAAACACCAGCGACAGTGAAAGCAGCTCAAGTAAGCAACTGTGTTTTTCTTCAACAAAAAGATGTTAATGCCTTGTTTCTAAGATGATCCACCTAAATGAAAAGCATGCTGCACGTCATTACGCCCGTATCCAGAACTTATTTGAGTCCTCTGTGCTGTAGTTAGCTGGCATTCCACTGAGGTGGTATCAGGCACTTAGTTGGAAAACCTTCTCTTATGTGCTGTTATGGAAAATGTGACTGCATGAAAAGACTACTTTAAACTACTATCAACCACATCTGGTCATCCATTGTCATGGGATTATAATAAAGATGACATACTGTGTTCTTCCTTTCTGCTATTCAGAGGGCCAGGAAGACACAATTCTCTCATACGAGCCAGTGATTCGACAGGAGAGTAAGTATAATATACGTATATATTTGTTCTCTGTGTAGAAGAGGGTTGGTGACCATTAATGCTTATCTTTATTCCAGTGTTTGCAGACATTAGTTCTGACCTGCTTCCTCTCCTCTCGTTTGCAGTTCATTACACGAGGCCTGTGATCATCTTAGGCCCAATGAAAGACCGAGTTAACGATGACCTGATTTCAGAGTTCTCGCACAAGTTTGGCTCCTGCGTTCCTCGTGAGTAGACCACTCCGCAACATGCACCACATTGTCACAGCAGTGTATGTAAACGCTGTGTTTTAGTGACCACTCTAACCGTTATTTGAACTGGTCTCTCTCTGTGCAGACACGACACGTCCGCAGCGGGAGAACGAGATGGACGGCCAGGACTACCACTTTGTGGGCTCGCGGGAGCAGATGGAGAAGGACATTCAGGATAATAAGTTCATTGAGGCGGGCCAGTTCAATGAGAACCTCTATGGGACCAGCATCTTGTCTGTCAGAGCAGTGGCCGAGAGGGTATGGAGGCACACACACACACTCTCACACACACACACACACACACCATAAATGTACAGCATACAGGGATGCAAACTCATCACTTTTCTGCGATATTTGCTGGTTTGATCTCAAAATAGGTAATCCACATGAATCATGTAGATCCGTATTCAAAATAAAATAAGTCTGACAGCAGGTGCTCAGCACCTATTGAGATATTAAAGAGACTCACAGATCTTGTCTTCTTCTCCCTGTGTGATCACTAAATAAATGTGACTTCTCCCCATTACTGTCTCCCCTGATAGCTACTTTATTGAGGAACAATGTACTTGCCTTTGATATGTGGTTGTCCCACCTAGCTATCTCAAGATGAATGCACTGACTTTTTAAGTCGCTCTGGATAAGAGCGTCTGCTAAATTACTCACATTTACATTTTTACATTTTGTTTCTCAAATAAATGAATGACTGACTGAGCACAGAATGCATCCCTCCGCGTCCTACAAATAGAATATCAAACTAAGTTCAGAGCGTGATGTCCGATATGTCATCAGAATGAATATTGGTTACCCAGAAATAAAATCCTCACGCTAAAGTTTGGCATTTAGTCGGTCCACGAGAGATTATATCAGAATGCTTCATCCAGTCTCACCGGTGACTTCTGTGAGCAGCCTACCGAGCCATTAGCCTCCTCAGCTGCTTCTCTCTGTCCATTCTGTCTGCGCATCTCCATCAGGTTGAAATGTTATTTAGCCGTGATGGCGAGCTGAGGGTGTGCAGACAGTGATGATGCTTCTGTTACATTTGTCTAGTTATTGGAGCAGCTCGCAGCGCGAGCAAAGTGGATACGTACCTTTTAAATTCGCCCGTTAGAGCAAGCAGGCCAGTCTGCTAGGCTTTGCTGTCATGCAGCCATAGAGGAAAAACAGAGCACAGTGACAGTAATGCTTGGCTATTATATCACTGAAAACCATGAATTTCTAGGCCAAACCAGTCAAACGTTATGCTCCATATTAACGGAGCTACCTTCTCCCTTTTCTATTGCGAATTGGTGCACATTTTACATAAGGAACCATGTCGCGGGCTATTTTTGGTTTGATAACTAACAACCTTGTTTAGTTATGTTACCTGGCTAGCTAGCTAACAACATGGTACCTTAGCTATGCACACATTTGGATGGCACAGGACAAACAGAAAAGTGATAGCCTACTCAAAAAGATGCTTCAAAGGTAGGATGCATATGCTTAATCAATTTAATTTTAAGCAAAATCTGGTATCACAATACTACTTGGTATTGTGATACTTGGCCTGAGTTCACATCGTTAGTAAAATGTTGGTATTGTGATAACCCCACTCTGAAAATAGGGAAATTCTTACAGAGTTTCTGCATGTTTCTGTTTGGAAAAACTGTCACCTTTTTGGGTTCTCATAGGTTTGCATCCAGGGTTAATTTCTGATTCATTCTTAATGGATGTAGAGCCTTATAGAGTATGTGGTATTTTCATACTTACCTGCTCCTTCTCTCTTTCCTCTTCCTGCAGGGAAAACATTGTATCCTGGACGTGTCTGGGAACGCTATAAAGCGACTGCAACAAGCACAACTTTATTCGATTGCAATTTTCATCAAACCAAAATCCATTGAAGCTCTTATGTAAGTGTGTGTTCTTGGAACTAATAAACTGTTAAAAGCATTGCACTTTACTGTTAACTCCATACAACAATCACTTCCTGTACTGCACAATCATGTCTTGTGTTGCAGGGACATGAATAAGAGACAGACTTACGAACAAGCTAATAAAGTCTTTGATAAAGCAATTAAGCTTGAACAAGAGTTTGGAGAATTTTTCACAGGTAAGTCCGCTAGTTATTACATTTTTTCACAGATGCTAAATATTTTAGATGAGCTTGTATTGTAGTGTGAGTAGGAATCTTAATGCATTGATGCACTCATGGTATTTGTGTGTGTCTCTACAGCCATTGTACAGGGTGATTCGCTAGAGGAGATCTACAACAAAATCAAGATGATCATTGAGGAACAGTCGGGCCCTTACATCTGGATACCTTCTTCAGAGAAGCTCTGAGCTCCCAGCTGTACCCCTCTGTCGGCGCAGAGCCCCCCTCCCGACACCCTGCCCGTCCCCCGAAGAGCTCCTCCCTCCCCCTTTTTTGCAGATATGTTTCATATCAAGTTTTAGTGTCATCATTATGTTAATCTCAAATGAAAACAAGTCTTATCACCATTTCTGTGACTGTGCACACCCCTGCATGAGTTTCTCAGCAAATCCATTCAAGACTGGAAATGCCATTTCAAATGAATTTGTCATTTTAAAACAAAACAAGGGAAAGGCAAAATGAATCGTTCTTTGTGAAATGGGACTGACAGTTGAAGATCAGAATGTTTTACAGACGACGCTGGAGTGAGGAGGAGTTAGGGATTCAGGAGAAGTTGCAGGGGAAGGGAGACCAATCATACAAGTTGGAACACTGTAAATGTTCATCAAATCACATTTTAAAAAAAGACACGCAAGATGAGAAGCAAAGACCACTTAGGGTTTTTTTCTACAAGGACTGGATAATATCAAGCCCAGCTGATGGTACTGTTGGAGTTATCGCTCTTCTTTGTAATTACTGAAGAAATTGGTGGAGAAGCCTACAGACTGGTGATCTACCAGCTTGCTGTTTGATCAGCTGATACAGACCTCTTGGGAGGCAGAACCAATGGAAGAAATTAGTTATGAATCTCTACATTTATATAATGAAATCACAAGGTAAATTATCAAATCCTACTGCGATTTTACTACATATTAAAAACTACACGTTTTACACTTCACTAGAATTGTCTACTTGGAGGGCTGTTAGATTTTTTTTGGGAGGGGGGATTTTTTTGCTTGTGGTTTTTAGCTGCTCTGTGTAAAGGATGGGGGTAGAGAAGTGTAAAGGGGCTCTCTGCAAAACACCAATTGCCTTACATCAAATACAAATTGTTATATTACTACCTGTACTTTGAGGGAAGCTATAATTAATTGACAATGAAAAAAACAGATGGAACTTTTTATTTTAAATGTTGACTTTTTCTGCGTTGTCTCCTGACTTCCAGGAGGCTTAACTTGTGAGTGCAATAGACGAACGCATCGCACTTCTGTGGATTTCTATCTTCCCCCTGTATTCTTTTTGACCCTTTTCTTGTTGTAATTTAAGAATTTATTGGATTTCAATTTAGGCAGCCATAGCTCCCTCACCCACGTTGAGCAGCAGATGACCCTATTACACTCTCTACCTTCCAGGAGGAGTGTGTCTTCTGATTGAATGGTCACATGGTATTGTCCTGAATATGCCATCATGAAGGTGGCCTTAAAAACGGGTAGAACAAGACAATACTTGTATTGGATGTCCTAACAAAGAGGCAATTTAACCTGCTTTTGGATTGTCCCCTTTCCCTCCACCCAAAATAACACTAAAGAGGGGTTTGATTAAAACCTACATTGCATTCGGAAAGTATTCAGACTTGACTTTTTTTCAAATTTTGTTACATTACAACCTTATTTTAAAATTGATTAAATAATTTTTTTCTCATCAATCAACACACAATACCCCATAATGACAAAGCGAAAACAGGTTTTTAGAAAGTTGTGCAAATGTATTAGAAACAGAAATGCCTTACTTACATAAGTATTCAGACCCTTTGCTATGAAACTCGAAATTAAGCTCAGGTGCATCCTGTTTCCATTGATCATCCTTGATGTTTCTACAACTTGATTAGAATCCACCTGTGGTAAATTCAATTGATTGGACATGATTTAGAAAGGCACAAAACTGTGTGTGTATATATAAGGTCCCACAGTTGACAGTGCATGTCACAGCAAAAACCGAGCCATGAGGTTGAAGGAATTGTCTGTAGAGCTCAGAGATAGGATTGTGTCGAGGCACAGATCTGGGGAAGGGTACCAAAACAGTTCTGCAGCATTGAAGGTCCCCAAGAACACAGTGGCCTCCATTCTTATATGGAAGAAGTTTGGAATCACCAAGACTCTTCCTAGAGCTGGCCGATCGACCAAACTGAGCAATCGTGGGAGAAGTGCCTTGGTCAGGGAGGTGACCATGAACCCAATGGTCACTCTGACAGAGCTCCAGAGTTCCTCTTTCGAGATGGGAGAACCTTCCAGAAGGACAACCATCTCTGTAGCACTCCACCAATCAGGCCTTTATGGTAGAGTGGCCAGACTGAAGCCACTCCTCAGTAAAAGGCACATGACAGCCTGCTTGGACTTTTCCAAAAGACACCTAAAGACTGACTGAGAAACAAGATTCTCTGGTCTGATGAAACCAAGATTGAACTATTTGGCCTGAATGCCAAGCATCACACCTAAAGGAAACCTGGCACCATCTCTACGGTGAAGCATGGTGGTGGTGGCAGCATCATGCTTTTGGGATGTTTTTCAGCGGTAGGGACTGGGAGACTAGTCAGGATCTAGGGAAAGATGAACGGAGCAAAGTACAGAGAGATCCTTGATGAAAACCTGCTCCAGAGCACTCAGGACCTCAGATTGGGGCGAAGGATCACCTTCCAACTGGACAACGACCCTAAGCACACAGCCAAGACAACGCAGGAGTGGCTTCGGGACAAGTCTCTGAATGGCCCGGCCAGAGCCCGGACTTGAACCCGATCGAACATCTCTGGTGAGACCTGAAAATAGCTGTGCAGTGACGCTTCCCATCCAACCTGACAGAGCTTGAGAGGATCTGCAGAGAAGAATGGGAAAATCTCCCCAAATACAGGAGTGCCAAGCTTGTAGCGTCATACCCAAGAAAAATCGAGGCTGTAATTGCTGCCAAAGGGGCTTCAACAAAGTACTGAGTAAAGGTTCTGAATACTTATGTAAATGTGATATTTAAGTTTTTTATATATATATACACATTTGCTAACATTTAAAAAAACTTTTGATTTGTCATTATGGGGTTATTGTGTGTAGATTTTAAGTATTTAATACATTTTAGAATAAGGCTGTGACTTAACAAAATGTAAAAAAAATTCAAGGGGTCTGAATACTTTCTGAATACACTGTATATGCTCTGTGTATCTAAAGTTTTTTAATAATTTTTGAATTAGTTCTGGGCATGTGTTGAACCACTGTGTTATGAACCCAATGGCATGTCTGGGGCGAGCTAGGTCAGCTCAGGAATCTTAACACATATTTAATTTCCCCTGTGACTGAAACGCCATGTTTCAAGGAGGAGAATTCAAAGCTGTTAAATGTGAATGAGAGTAATTGACTGAACGATCTGAGTGATTTTAAAGGCATTTGCATTGAACTATTTAATAAGCGAATGTAATATGTCTATCTTATGATGCGGTGAAGCTTTGTGAAGACCACTTCTGTGGTAAACCCTTGCCTGAGTTGGCTGTATGGATTCAACAGGATTGAAATGACCTGCCCCATCTCCCTTTGTGGATCTTGGCACTGTGTGTTTGTGTACATGTGAGGGGACTTGTTGAAGAATAAGGAATGCTGTGGCCCCCTACCCTGTGAACATTTTGATTTTCCACCTTTTTTTGGTTGAGGGGAAAGGGTTTTCCTCCGATGCCTGAGAGCCAGACCATCTTCTATATGCCCACAGGAAGTTGTCACCTAGCCCTCTGGGTCTCCTACTTCCCCCTAAAGCACCTGTACCTGAAGGCATTTTCTGAACAGGTGTGCCCACCTGCCAGGCACCACTGCTAAACCAGCTGTCATTACCTGTGTCAAAACCAGAGTTCAGGGAATAACCGAAGGGAACAGAGCCATTTATAAACTGCATACAGACTGTTTCAAAGGGTGTGGTAGCTGTCAAATGTAAATATGCCCCCAGCAGATCCCCCTCACCTGTGCTTCATGCATGTGTGAAACAAACTGGGGCAAAACATGTTTTATAGATCACAAATGTCAGGTAAGTAAACTGAGCTATTCTGAGATATAATTTCCATACAAATGTGCTGTAATGTTGGTATTTCTCTATAGACAAATCTTCAGCTGCCCATTGGGAAAATGTTTGTCAGTTGGGAATGTAATTCCCTCAAGTAGGGCCCGTCTACATGTTATTTCTTGTGGAAAATGGTGTCTGGGTGTATAGATTAAAACAATTATGTAAAAAATGAAGATGAGACACAGGCAGCAACCTACAAGGTGATATTCCAGAAACCATGAGGTGCATTGATCATTATCTCATTTAGAACTGCTCCTCAGCTGTGTTTCAACTATACACCAGACTGTTAACGTCTGGTATTTATACCTCGGTCAGCCATGTCAATAAAGCCCAAAGAACTAGATTTAATTGTATTATTTCTATTGCGGTAGAACAAGATTGAACCGAAATGCCTCTGTTTGTATAATTGATGAGGGTCTTTGTTCCAGTGAGAGAGACATGAGCTCTGGGGGGGTGGGGTCGGTCGGGTTATGGTTTGTCCTTCTGGGTGATGAGTTGTTTGACAGCACACCTGTGCAGTAAGTGCTTGCGAACCCTTTGATTGTACAGTAGTTTCCTTCCTGTCACACCACAGGTGGTAGAGCCTATCAGGACGCTGGGCCGAACGGTCTTCCCTGTCCTAGTCATGAGGGAACAGTCCTGCAACCTATTTTGTTTGGGGTTTTGTTTTGGACTGGACAAGAGTTTATTTGTTTGAAAATAATAAAATATGTGACTCGGTTATATGATTTTGATGTGTTTTATTTGAGTCCACTGGTATTGGCAGTTTAAGATGATTTGTTTCAATAAGACAAATACATTCATATGAATTTTACATGTAAAATTCATATGAATGTAATATATGCGAGAGGCATAAAATAAAGTCCATTCATGTACAGAAGTACCAAAACATTAACTAGAAACGGTTATCTGAACTCTCCATAGGGAAATATTGGGGGAGGGCAGGATGCAACACATTCTGGAGGAGCTGACTAAACTGAGACCAGTCATACAAGAACCAGTGAGACATCATACAGTAAACTACCATCCCAGCTACCACATGAATAATATCAGGTACCAGACAGTAAAAGAGCTCTGCAAAGCTCTACCAGCTCAAATCACTCCTCCACGTTGAGGTTCTTCTTGCCTTTCTCCAGACTATCTAGGACCTGTGTACAGATCTGACATCTGTGGACAAACAATATTGGATATTAGCAATCTAAGAAACAAATGGCTATGTCTATACCTCTTTTTGTTTACAGGTATAAAACTAAACTTTTCTTAAGACATCTTATCAGTAATAAGAATTTGTTCTTAACTGACTTGCCTAGTTAAATAAAGATTACATTAAAAAAAATATATATACAATTCAGTATTCCATGGGCCAAAGCCTCTCATTTGACTCAGCCCTGTCACACTCCACTGCTGTCCCCTCAGTCAGTCAGTAGTACCTGTGTCTGGTAGCTCTCCTGCAGGGAGCCCAGGTGGCAGAGGAAGCTCATGCCCAGGCCACACCACCCCTCGGGGTACTCGGCCAGGCTGTAAAGCAGGAGGCCTGTGTTCCAGGAGCAGGTCAGCTGCCACAAGATCTCCATCTCAGGGAAGTCCTCAGGCAGGAGAGGAGACAACACACACATTCATGCTGCTGCAGTCCATCTGTCTAGAAGCACCTGTGATGATAACCTACATGGCCTCAGTCCAGGTATGCATATGAATGGGCTTTTAATGTCTATAGTTAGTCTGGGAATGACACAATGTCAGAAAATATAGGATTGTATACACGACAACACGTGTTAGAGTTGTTGAGGAAGACTCAAATGTGATTCTGATGTATATTGATTTAAAGGACAAGTTTTCCCAAAATCCAGAAACTTCCAAGTGAATGCATACATTGAAACTAGTTCAGTGGAGTTTCCCCATCTCTCTCCCTGTAGTGCTGTGATGTAGTGCTGTGTTGGAACACTGGGGTGGCGGTCCAAACACTGAAAAGACACATCCTCGTCCACTTACTCTTCTTGCCTTATGCCCTTGGGGAAATCCCCGTCGCCATCTTGGCGGGTGGTCCAAATGATTAGCCAAGCAAGGGAAGTTTGCAACGTAAGCCCCTCAGCCCTCGTTTTAGTCGGCTTTGCAGGTGTCCAATTGTGTTCACTCCGGGCCTGAAACACCCCATAATTCAATTTGCGACGATTGTACATCCGCTAAGAAAGTCCGCGAAAACTTAAAAACAACATCAATGGAGAAGTCAACATACAAGTACAACATACAAGCGAATGCAAATAAGTTAGACATTGTGCTTCTAATGCACATGACGGCACAAACACGTCTCGTACAAAGTACATGTTTTTGTTTGGTTATATTTTAGAAATAAATCATTTTCCTTCTTCAGAAGTTCCAGCTATGCAGGCGAGCGTTAGGTAGCTAACTATCATACAGTAGGCGTATATTAATAATTATATATAGACATGCACTCATTATATATAGATTCTATATATTATAATATATAGACATGCACTCATAATTGACTAGCGCATATAAAACAACCACCAAAGACAACTACCGGTGGCTAAAAACACAATCATCGCGGGATGAACGAGTGACGAATTTCCGGCCAAGGGTGGCCCATTTACAAATCATTCCTCCTTTTTGCAAGAAAAGACTTGGGTCATGGAAGTAGATGGGCATTTTTCAAATATAAAGGCAGAGTGGTAGCCATTAAACGCACCAACGAGTTGATGCAATTAAAGAACCTTAGAGAAAGGGAGATGATGAGCAAGCTTGACAGTTTTCTAAAGAAAGATAATCTATCTGAAGAAGAGGAGTCTGTATTCAAGTCTTTACAACTAGAATTAGAACAGCTTTACACAGATCTGGCAAAGGGTGCCTTTGTAAGGTCAAGAGCAAAGTGTATTGAAGAGGGGGAAAGAAACAGTAGTTACTTTTTTGCACTTGAAAAGAGAAACTACAAAAGAAAATCTATAACTGCACTCAAAATTAATGATGTTTTATGCAAAGATCCCATTGCAATATCATAATTTGTCAATTCCTTTTATGAAAACCTTTACAGCTCTCAATTTCAGGAAGATGGTTGTGAAAGCTACATTTGCCACATTCAGAATTATGTCCCTGTAATTGAGGATGATTTCCACTCAGTTTGTGATTCACCTGTGTCAATTGAAGAAATTAGAGAGGCTCTGAATTCAATGAGAAAAGGGAAATCACCTGGCCCTGATGGCCTGTCAGTTGAATTCTATAGACAGTTTTGGGAGTTACTATAGAAGACCCAATTTTCAATATGTTTCAAGATTGCATTAAAAATGGGGAAATGGTCTCCACTATGAAACAGGGCCTTATTTCATTGATTCCAAAGCCCGATAAAGACCCTTCTCTCATTGCAATTGGAGACCAATTACTTTTTAAATATTGATTACAAATTGATTGCTCTGGTTTATCCCAAAAGATTAAAGAAAGGAATAGATACCATTATAAATGAGACTCAAACAGGATTTATGAAGGGCCGTCACATAAGTTCTAACATTCGTTTAGTCTTGGACGTTATAGATTATTCAGATGCAATTGACTCAGATGCGGTTGTCTTATTTTTGGACTTCTGTAAAGCCTTTGACACAATTGAACATGAATTTCTCTTTAGGTCTCTTAAACTTTTGGGATTTGGTGAAAATTGTATTAAAGTAATTTGCATGTTTTACAAAGACATAAATAGTTCTGTGATTATTAGAATATTACCCTTGTTGTCGAAAATATTCTAAATGTGAAAACCTTAATACTTCCAAAAGATTCAGTATCAACAGAAGTGTACGACAGGGATGCCCAATTTCCCCATTTTTATTCATTTTGGTTGTGGAACTTCTATCTCTAGATATTCTGAATAATGCAATCTTGTATGGCTTAACCATTTTTAACAAAGAAATCAAAATTTCCCAACTGGCTGATGATACTACTCTTTTCTTAAGAGACAAAGACCAGGTCAAACATGCCCTTAATGCTATAACTGCATTTTCTATTGCATCAGGATTAATACTGAATGTTTCTAAATGTGAAATCTTATGTTTATTTGACTCGGATGATAAAGAAATAGAAAATATTCCTGTAAAGGACTGTGTTAAATATTTACAAATACATCTGTCAAAAAAACACTTAGTCAGACAACATTTGAATTTCTCTCCTAAAATTAAGAGAACTAAAAATATATTTAATAATTGGCTACAAAGAGATCTTTCTATACTTGGGAGAGTACTTCTGTTCAAGGCAGAGGGACTGTACCGTTTTGTGTACCCCTCATTATCGTTATGTGTAAATCCTGCTACTTGTAAAGAGATCAATAAGACCTTTCTTGACTTCATCTGGAAAAATAAGTCTCACAAACTAAAAAAATCCGTTCTTTCTAACAAAAGAGCTGAAGGCGGTCTGGAAGTGTTGGATTTTGTTGACATAAATAACACTTTCAAGATAAACTGGTTGAAAGAATATTTGATCAATACTGATTCAATATGGTATTTCATTCTAAATAATGTGTTTAATAAATTGGGAGGTCTTCAATTTTGACTGAAATGTAATTATATTCCTGAAAGATTACCTGCTAAATTGGCTAGGTTTCACCAACAAGCTTTAATGGCCTGGAAAATATGTTTCCTGCACAATTTWTCCKCWCATAAAYCTRMTTTGTGGAATAATTCAGACATAACTYTAAGGAATAAGTCATTGTTCTACCCCAGCTGGCATGAGAGGAATATTGACTTTGTTCTTGATATTTTCGACAACAAGGGTAATATTCTCACATATGAACAATTTATAACATTGAAAGAGTTTCCAATACCTTTCAGAGAGTTTATTTCTGTGATCAAAGCCATTCCCAGTGGTCTAACTACACMWATGAAAASMCATCTTAYRTTTGGMAARGATCACAAAGTTTATCCAGAACTCAGATTGCAAGGCGTGGGCTTACTTGAGAAATCTTGTTGTAATAAATATATAAGACAAATTCTTCATTCACAAAACCAACTTACACCGAGAGGAAAGTTTTTCTGGAACATGCTTATTCCTGACATTGTCTGGAAAAATACATGGTTAAGGCCTTACAAATACTGTATACCAAACAAAGTTAAGGAAGTGCACTTCAAAATTTTACATAAGATATATCCATGTAATTCTATGATATCCAAATTTGTGGCTATTGATGATATCTGCATTTTCTATGAAAAAGAAGGTGAGAATCTGTCTCACTTGTTCTTTGAATGTAAATTTGTGTCAGAATTTTGTGAAAACCTTCCAAAATACTTATTTACCATTATGAACACTGCCCATGTTTTTGACATGAAATATATAATATGTTACTATTGCAATGATAACAAGACCACTGAAATGATTGTAATTTTTTAAAATTCTTGTTGCCAAATACTTCATACACAAACAAAAATTATACACCAAAATTACATTTTTTTTTATTGAATTTAACTATTTTATTAAAACATTAACCCTAGTGAACAATAACAATAATAACATTTTCCTAAATCATTACAATAAGATTTTTTCAGAGTGATTACAATTGCATTAGAATTGTTTTTAATTTTATTTATTTGTTTGTTTTTTTCCAGTATTTTCTCATTAATACCTGCGTTCTGTTTTGTATGATGTAAGAATATAAATTGTTGATCTGTATTTGAATAAAAAAATATATTTTTATTTTTATTTTTATATCATTCCTTCCTCCCTTGCCCTGCAAGTGTATACTCGTCAGACGTCATGATACGTCATCAGAAGTGTCCACTTAATTTGAGGGCTGAGGGGATAGGGTGTGTCGTTTAAATGTCTGGACAACGATTAAACAGATCACGTGACTCGGTGCTCTGCTCCGTTGACAATGAATTCATTATTCAGAAATCCACGTAGTGTGGACAAATTCGTTGTTTTATTGAAAGCATATGGCCGAATTAACTATTTTTGTCAAAAGTATTACCTGTTTTGAGTAATTAAATGTGTACTTAGAAACGTCTCGGTATTACCTTATATGGAGCTCGTGAGGGACGAGCTGATGCGAATGTTGATAGAATTAGGTATACCCAGTGGCGATTTTAGCATGTAAATAAATCTTGGTGGGGCGAATAAAAAAAAAGTGGGATGCATGCCAGCAAAGCCACTACACAACACAACACTAAACAATACATGAATTGTACTATAACGGTGACAAACGGTGCCCACAAACTGTTAGGGCCTACATAAAGCTGTCCCAACACCTTACCACTGCTACACCTGGCTATCGGCGGAGCCTTGTCTGGCAGCGAAACAGTTCATTCAGCCTAATTTACTGCCGTTTAAAAAAACATAGCAGATATGGCTGACTTGCTTAAACAAATGTGGTTTCTACTGACAGTTGAAATGTACAAACTATGACATAAGGGGACAACAAGCGGATAAGAGGCAATCCGTAATTTCGATTAAGACATTAATGAGCGAGCTAGGACCGACCTAGTCAATATCTATTTGTTCAGCACTTTTGATATGTACAGCAACAGCATTCAGAACATGGGCCGTTCCTACAGTGTTCTCCCTGTACACCAAGTCAGAACCGTAAAATAAATAAAGAGGGCATAAAAGCAGACAATGAATATTCGATGATTACATTTCTCAAAAACTGGTTATAGGCTACATGTGCACCACCAAGTCAGAACAGAAGGCAAAATTAAGATGTGAAAATAAACCAAATTATTAGGGTGGGGCACATGGGCTACTAACATCTTACTACACAACATACACTCAGTATTACTTTCTTAGCTACAGTAGCTGGCATATTACATAATTTATGCAGCAGCATACAATACATTTTTGGACTCACCTTGTTGTGATGTGCTCACTTGAACAGGAAGGTGGCACAGCGGTCCTTTGTGGGCAAATTTTGTCATCAAACTTTGTAATCAAAGTCTGGCATTCTCTGGATTTATGGTGCTTTCAAGTCAACTGGGAACTCTGAGGAAAAAAAAGATCAAATCATGATGACGTCAGTGATCTTCAGGTCGTAGCTCTAGAAAGAGGCCAGAGTTCCCGATTTACAATTCAGAGTTGGATGAAAGTTCAAAACGTATTTTCCCAGTCGTAGCTCATTTTTCCCGAGTTCTCAGTTGTCTTGAACTCACTAAAGTCAGATTTTGCAGTTCTGAGTTTACTGTTGTTTTGAGCGCGGCACAAATCATGCTTCATTAACAGCATGGCCAATGTTGAGTGTTTATCATTTTAAACTAGGAAAAGAGACCCTTAATCTTAGACTTGGGACCACACAGCCACTCTGCTGAATAGCAGGCTAATGATTGCTTTGCAATGCTTGCAGTTAGCCACGGATTCCTTACAAACCACTCATTGAATTTACGATTTCCAACTTGTTGTGTAAGGTTTATGTCCAATGGCCGATGAGCACTGATACGTTTTATCTATAATTTCTCTTCATTATTTCTCTTCATATGACAAGGATTAAAAAGGATTTACCAGTAGATTTGTTGACTTGATTCATGATGATGACTGCTAGCTAAGTATGATATTGACCTCAGTCCAATCAAAGCTACTGTAGATATACGTCACGGCAAACCGGGCATGATGACTCCTTGCTGTCCCCAGTCCCCTGGCCTTGCTGCTATTCCAGTTTCAGCTGTTCTGCCTGCGGTTATGGAACCCTACCTGTCCCAGACCTGCTGTTTTCAACTCTTAATGATCGGCTATGAAAAGCCAACTGATATTTATTCCTGATTATTATTTGACCATGCTTGTCATTTATGAACATTTTGAAAATCTTGGCTCTTCTAATTCTCTCTTTCTTTCTCTCTCTCGGAGGACCTGAGCCCTAGGACCATACGTCAGGACTACCGGGCATGATGACTCCTTGTCCCCAGTCCACCTGGCCTTGCTGCTTATTCCAGTTTCAACTGTTCTGCCTGCGTTATGGAACCGCCACCTGTCCCAGACCTGCTATTTTCAACTCTTAATGATCGGCTATGAAAAGCCAACTGAAAATTATTCATGATTATTATTTGACCATGCTTGTCACTTATGAATATTTTGAACATCTTGGCATAGTTCTGTTATAATCTCCACCGGCACAGCCAGAAGAGGACTGGCCACCCCTCATAGCCTGGTTCCTCTCTAGGTTCTTCCTAGGTTTTGGCCTTTCTAGGGAGTTTTTCCTAGCCACCGTGCTTCTACAACCTGCATTGCTTGCTGTTTGGGGTTTTAGGCTGGGTTTCTGTACAGCACTTCGAGATATTAGCTGATGTACGAAGGGCTATATAAAATAAACTTGATTGATTGATTGAGATATAACGTGATTTGACGTCATTTTATCTGTGACCAATGACCTTGAGCCTTCTTCGATGGCTACTTCTAATATAACTATATGGCAGCACCCAAGGGGCTAGAATTTTCAAGCTCTACCCTTAGACTTGGAGGTGACGTAGTGTCCCCATGAGTGACAGAACACTGAGCCAATCACGGCTCAGCGCTCCGTATTTTCTGCTGGCTTGCCCCACCACCACAGAAAGCACTGAGCTAGGCTGAAACACCTGCATTTTGGAGCTCCCTTACTCAAGAAAACAAAAAAGAGTCCATGTTTGTATTTGGCTTTATTAACTCAATTATATATTTTTTACATTGTTTTCAAACAGATATGTGACACGTATTAATGCCAATATAACATGCAAAACAGGCAAGACCCCCCAAAATATATATATATATATATATAAATATATATATTTATTTCTTTTTGCTAAAAATGTGGCGCTCAAAACAGCCCCACCTGCCCTGAATGACGGGTCGCCACTGGTATATCGCAGGTAAAGTTAGTTACGCAAAGTGGATAAAGAGATGGCAGCAAGAGTAAGCTGGTATTTGGTCCGGGGCTGCACTTTATACTGGAAATTAAGGCACCACATACTGGAAATCAAGGCACCACATACTGGAAAGGCTGGAAAAGGCACCACATACTGGAAAGGCTGGAAAAGGCACCACATTTCAGTGTTTTCCGATAAAAGATATGGAGAGATGCAGAAGATGGCTAGTAGCCATTCGAAATGGTAAATACGATGTAAATACTCCTGCAGCCAACATTGCATCACTGCGTGTGTAGCAAGCACTTCAGCGACGATGCATATGAACGAGATATGGTGTCTGAAATTATGGGGACAGAAACCCGAAGGATACAAAAAATACAGGTGTTGTTACTGGATCCATGGACTGGATCTGGCGCAGTGCCAAAATACAAATAGTCGTTTGAGAAGAGAAAGCGACAAAGCAAGCGTGCGGAGGTATGTAGCCTAGCCTGATTCTTGAAGTTCGAGGTGTTCTTATTGTGTTTTTACCATTGCACCATATCGTGTCGACATAGGCCTAAGTGCTCTACAGGTTAGCGTATGTGCCCTATGTATTTATGACGAGGGGAGAAACATTGCAATAAATTAACATAGGCTACCAAACATTCCTAATATTGAGTTGCAACTCCCCTCTCCCCCTGTTTGTCTGTCAAGAAAGAGCAGATGTTCTTAATGTTTTGAACACTCAGTGTTTTGGGCTAATATGAAAACATAAAATCCACTAACTTCCCATTCATAGAGGTTTATGATAAGCGATCATTCTATAAAGTAAAGTTTAGCTACTTACCCAGTAGAGAACTGTCCATTTGGCCCAGCTGTCTCCAACATGTAAACATGTTTTCAGGACATCAGGGTTTATGTGGGCAGCAATATCCCTGTCGTCACAAAAGCAAACTAACTGCAACTCATCATCACGTTTCTCCATTTCTGTAAGAATTGTAGTCACATATTCGAATAATCTGCAGCACAAAGATTCCTCATTCGAGGCATTGGAGCTCAATTGCCACAACTGCACCACCAGTCTGTGCCCTTCCGAAAAAAGATTACAGTATAACTGCAGTATGCTGCAAATACTGCGTTCAAAATAACAGACATTTTGCAGTGTTATTGCAGTTAGAGTGCAGTATAACTGCAATTACAGCGTGCAAAATACCACAGTCAAATGCGGTTACTGCAGTTTCAAAACTGCAATGCTTTTTGTAAGGGTGGTGATCCTGGGGATGGGTTGGGGCTGTGGTCTAGCTACTGCTATGGTGGCTAGATGTCTGAAGCTCAATTTGCCTCAATTCTTCGTCCGAATACTCAGGCTCAAATAACTATGGTTCAATAACACCTGGGCGCCCCTCCAGTAGTTTTCTTCATCACTCGCAAGTTTTCATCGTCAGACATATTTGTAGGTTGTTATTTACTTTGTATAATGTGCAGTGGTGAAAAAAGTATCCAATTGTCATACCTGAGTAAAAGGAAAGATACATTCATAGAAAATGGCTCAAGTAAAAGTGAAAGTCACCCAGTAACATACTACTTGAGTAAAAGTCTAAAAGTATTTGGTTTTAAATATACTTAAGTGTCAAAAGTAAATGTAATTGCTAAAATGTACTTAAGTCTGATAAGTAAAAGTATAAATAATTTCAAATTCCTTATATTAAGCAAGCCAGAGACGGTACCATCTTCTTGTTTTTTTAATTTACTGACTAGGGGCACGCTCCAACACTCAGACATAATTTACAAACGAAGCATTTGTGTTTAGTGAATCCGCCAGATCAGGTAGTAGGGATGACCAGGGATGTTATCTTGATAAGTGTGTGAATTGGACCATTTTCCTGTCCTGCTAAGCATTCAAAATGTAACGAGTAATGGAAAAATATGCATGGCAACGGTTCGAGTAGCAACTGCATATGAAAATGTGCCTGTGAACATAAAGCTTGGTAATGCTTCAATAACATTCAATAAAGCTCTTAGTTCAACAGCAGAGTGATGGCTTGTTCAACAGCAGAGTGATGGCTTGTACAGCACATTACCATTCAAATTGGCAGGAAGGGGATGGTGAATGGAAGCATCTGCTAATTGAAGTGGTGCTGAAAGCCCATTGATAAAAACAAACAGAAGATGCTTTCAGGGCAGCAGCAGTGGGCGGAGGGGGGCGAAAGGATGAGGGGTGGTAATGACAGTGCTGGGGGATGCGGGGGCGTGATTGGTGCTGACTCACTGTGGCTGTGATGATGGACAGGCCATCCTCATATTAGCCCTCATATCCTCCTCCAGCACACGGGCCACCGCCTTAGACACACCACTCTGCAGTGACAGCTGGATCAGGCTGTGCACACGCTGGCTGAGAGGCGAGAGGGGAAGAGCGAGAGAGAGAGCAACCTATGCATGGACACACTGGAGCTCTGTCACAGCAAATATCTGACTGGATTATATACCAGTATCTGATGGACCCATTTAGTGGACCAATTGTAAATTGTGAGGCTTTTTCCCCCTTTTTTCCCCTGATGGAATCGAAGATGAGATGGGCACACCTGCAGCGGGCCAGGTCTGCTTGTGGTCATTTTCTGTACAGAGACAGCGCAATCCTCAAGGCCTTCTCACACAGCAGAGGGAAGTGGGCAGGAGGGTTCCATAACAGAAGAAACTCATCACAACAAACAAGGCCTGGATGAGGAGAACATGAGGAGAACTTCACCTGCCATCGTCTCCAACACCTTGGTCTCAATGTTATCCAGCTCCAGCACTGTCTCCACCTTGGGGTCGTTGAGTCTGTTGGGTCCTTGGACAAGTTCCCTGGGAGTGCGTATCGGATGATGTCAGATTATTCTCCTCGCACAACGTAATCCAACATCATGCCAGAACTAAGCATAGCATGGAATGGAAAGAGGAGGTATAATTAGAGGCTTTAAGAGTCTTCCGGACCTCCCAGCAGATCTTCAGGGCTTGTGTCAGCTGCTTGGTCTAAACATGAAGACACAGTGACATTGTCATTCAGTATTCATCATCGCCACATTGTGGCCGCTACCCGTAACAGCAGGATTTAAAATAACCACCTACGCTGGCACTGATAACACGGTTAATCAACTCTCCTCTTCGTTGGTCTTGGTAAATTTCCATCCATGTGGATGGAGAGGGAGCTAAATGTTGACGACAGGCAGAGAGGGATTGAGGGAGAGTGGGTGGCACCTGGTCAGAGTGTGGAGACTTCCTACAGAGCTCCGGAGGCAGCAGCAGCTATCAACAGGCACGTCTACTCAGCCCGTTCCAGGGGGCAGAACTGGGACAGCTAGGGTTACCACACACACACATAAACATACATAGAGTACCAGTCAAAAGTTTGGACACACCTACTCATAAAAGGGTTTTTCTTTATTTTTACTATTTTCTACATTGTAGAATAATAGTGAAGACATCAAAACTATGAAATAACACATATGGAATCATGTAGTAACCAAAAAAGTGTTAAACAAATCAAAATATATTTTATGCCAACTGGTTCACTAGCATGGCTGTGGAGCAGCAGAAAACAGAGGGAGGCCAACTGGTTCACTAGCATGGCTGTGGAGCAGCAGAAAAACAGAGGGAGACCAACTGGTTCACTAGCATGGCAGTAGAGCAGCAGCAAACAGAGGGAGGTCAACTGGTTCACTAGCATGGCTGTGGAGCAGCAGCAAACAGAGGGAGGCCAACTGGTTCACTAGCATGGCAGTAGAGCAGCAGCAAACAGAGGGAGGCCAACTGGTTCACTAGCATGGCAGTAGAGCAGCAGCAAACAGAGGTTCACTAACATGGCTGTGAAGCAGCAGAACGTTATTATCTGGAGATATACTGTTATCTATCTTAAAGTTGTACATTTATCTGGATCATCTTGCTATTTTACGAGTTACAGTGGCACCGTGAAAGCATCATAGTGCACTGTGCATTTTGTCTCGTTTTATTCCTGTGTGTGTGTGTGTGTGTGTGTGTTTGCGCCCACGTGCTTGTGTGTGCCCATGTGTGTCTTAGTTTGGAACTCTGCGCTGCAGTGTGAGAACAGCCCTGACAGGATGAGGGATTTCTTTGTGTTACCAGACAAATCCTCTTATTAGCATCGCTGGGAGAATAGGTCTGTATCTGTGCAGGTGTAGATCAATATAACCCACAGGGAATGAGTGTTGCCATAGATAAAGAAACATAAAGCCCTGCAGCTTCAGTACAAAACAACTTGGTCAGTCATTATATCCTCACTCCCACAAACACACAGACATGGACTTTCATGCAGGCACACTCCGTTAAATGCGTTCTCTCTGTGGTCCTTAATTTTATGGTCCTCTTAATATAAATAAGAGGACCATAAATATCCTATATATATATATTAAGATATAAGATATATATATATATAATATATATACACAGTGGGGAGAACAAGTATTTGATTCACTGCCGATTTTGCAGGTTTTCCTACTTACAAAGCATGTAGAGGTCTGTAATTTTTATCATAGGTAACTTCAACTGTGAGAGACGGAATCTAAAGCAAAAATCCAGAAAATCACATTGTATGATTTTTAAGTAATTAATTTGCATTTTTTTGGGACCCCAGAGTGAAGGAAAAGCAGCCAACAAGTGCTCTGCGTATTTGGAAACTCCTTCAAGACTGTTGGGAAAGCATTCCTGATTGGCTCAAACGCATTAGAAGGAACGAAATTCCACAAATTAACAAGGCACACCTGTTAATTGAAATGCATTCCAGGTGACTATCTCATGAAGCTGGTTGAGAGAATGCCAAGAGTGTGCAAAGCTGTCATCAAGGCAAAGGGTGGCTACTTTGAAGAATCTCAAAT